>NC_054885.1:40741939-40859439 GCF_018320785.1 Cheilinus undulatus
TCCATCCATCCATGAATATAGTTCTTCCTATTAATATCATTGTTATTTAAGCACTTGATGTCATACCATATTCCAGAGAAGTCTGAAATTTACAGGAAAGAGAATTATATTTCAACAAATTATAAATCCTAGACAAACAATATTGGACAATTTCTGCCATTCAAGAACAAAAAAAATGTAGAAAAACTCCCACACACGGACTTAATAGCATAAAAACACTGTCAAAAAAGCCTCACTCCTCTCCAGCCTCCCTTTCTTTTCCAAATACTGGATGGCTGTGCAGACACTGTTTTTTTCTCTTGCAGCAGTTTTCGTAACAGTTTTGACCAAGGACGCTTATTTTTAAGACTTTGATACTTTTAATGCAAAATTTAAAACTTTGATACGAGTCTAGTGAAAATCCAACCATATCAGAGCCTGTTTGATACCACTGCAACAAAAATGGAAGAATAGACACCAAATTTTAAACAATTTCCTCTTGATAATTATCACAGTCCTCTCGAATGCAGTCAAAGACATGCACACTGCCTAAATTCACAAAAACACTGTGCAGAGCGTGCTTTTGTGGATGCTTTGCACCTGTATTAGTGAAAACAGATTGTGAGTTTTAAAATTCTTTGGTGCTTTTGATGCTGTTGATTATTAGAATAATGAAAATTTGACACATTTTCAGTGTGTTTTCATAAGGTAAAGAAAATCAAAAACCAGTTTACTTTAACAGTTTGTGTTATTGTGTTCATATGTTGATTGTTGTCGAATCCTGGGGGGCTGATGGCCTGGCACTGAGGTTACACTAGTGGCTGGGATTCTAACCTGGCCTGTGGCTCCTAATTTTGAAAACAGTAACCCAGTTTGGAACCTTCCATCCATCCATCCACCCATCCTGCTATCCATTCATCCATCCATCCATCTATGCATGCATGCATGCATCCATACATCCATCCATCCAACGATCCTGCTATCCATCCATCCATCCATCCATCCATCCAATGATCCTGCTATCCATCCATCCATCCATCCATCCATCCATCCAACGATCCTGCTATCCATCCATCCATCCATCCATCCATCCAATGATCCTGCTATCCATCCATCCATCCATCTTTCCATCCCTCCACCCATCCATCCACCCATCCATGCATCCATCCAACCATCCATCCATCCATCCATCCATCCAATGATCCTGCTATCCATCCATCCATCTTTCCATCCCTCCGCCCATCCATCCAACCATCCATCCATCCATCCATCCTTGCATCCATCCATCCATCCATCCATCCATCCTTGCACCCATCCATCCATCCATCCATCCATCCATCCATCCATCCATCCATCCATCCAGCCATCCATCCATCCATTCATGCATGCATGCTTCCATCCATCCATCCATTCATGCATGCATGCTTCCATCCATCCATCCATCCATCCATCCATTCATCCATGCAAGCATGCATGCATGCATACATGCATCCATCCATCCATCCATCCATCCATCCATCCATGCATCCTGCAGGTTTCAGAGAGCTGCAGAAATTACTGAGATTACTTTCCTTGGCTTTTGCCCTCAGCTGAAGAGAGAGAGGGAAAATGTGCAGAGAGGGTGGGAGATGACATGCACCAAACAGCACTAGGATTGGGATTTGGACCTGTGACCTGCACATTGGAGACTGCAGCTTTTTATGGGGCTCTGCTCCTCTTGCTGAGATAAAGCTGCCTCCAGGCTGCAGAGATTCCTGCTGATTTTCAGTCTGACTATATCATGTGACAAATGTGATCCTAACACCACGTGGATCCATCTCTGTATTCAGAGCAATCATCATCCATCTCCCTGCTCTCCTCAGCAGACCCCGTCCCCGTAAATCCTCCTGAGACGTCGATGATCGGACTCACCGGTGCACAGGTTGAGCCCCCTCACAGTCTGCCTTGTCAGACTGTAATCATGGCGGCCGTGGCGTACAGCGGTTCAGCCGAGGATGCTCTGAGATCAGATGAGTGTCAGCAGAAGATCAGGCCGTGTTAATCCAAACGGCTGCAGAATGTAGGTCAGCGGGGCTAATGAAACATGTGGATTACTCCGGCGCGGGCCACGGCTCGCTTTCAAACTCTTCCACAGAGTTTGGTACATATTCATGCGGCTCTCTGCGTGGGCTCATTTAGAGCAAAAATAGAACGCTTTAATGGGTTCATGTTGTTTTTTTTGTTTGTTTTTGTGCGTGTGACGGAGACTGTGGCAAAGTGCGTGTGTAAACATCCCATTAAAGATTTATAAAAATCATGCTGAGATAATGTAGGTCAGACATGATTTTAAATATTCTCCATTTACAAAGCCTCTCATGTTGAGCTGCTTTAACAAACACTCGTCTGGTTCACTGCACACTCGCTGCGTTACAGCAGGCTGTTTACCTTCACTGATGAGGTTACACTAACCAAAGAAACACTCGAGAGCTGACAGACAAGACACAGGGGGAAAACCTGCAGAAACTGACACCTCTGGGCATCAGAAAGGTCTAAAGTCAGGTCACATAAAAAACAAGAACTATCTCCTGGTTACAGTAGATTCCTCTGTGAGTGGTGGCACACTGTGGGGTCTCACACTGGGAACCTGTACAGACATATCGATGACTGCCAAACATGCACTTTGCACATGCACTTTGCACATGCACTTTGCACATGCACTTTGCACATGCACTTTGCATGAACTTGCATGCATGTATTTATTACCCTGGTAAAATCAAAACTTTGTAAAAACTGTATCATTCATCTCTCAGATACATCTCTTCACATACATGGTAAATACTTTATGTAAATAGTGGAGGAATATCAGTGATTTTAAACATCCAGCCCTCCAGCACTAACATTTCAGACTCGATAAAAACTAAACTGACTTTACTCAGAGTCTCTATCATCATAGATCTATTTTTAGATCGTCTTAGTCTCCATCATGGAGAAAAGGTACATTTATAGTCAAAGTTTTAGTCGATGCTGTAGAAAGTTTCTGAAGCCCATCAGTCTCAGTGTGGATGTGAATATCAGCTGCCATTCTTCTCAGTCTTAAAAAACTCAAGAGTTTAACTTTCTAGCGACAGGACGAATGAAGTCTGTTTACTGGTTGATAATAATGACGCCACCAGGGGCCTTCTGGCAGCCCCTAAGCTCCAGTCACCACTAGTCACATTCTGATTGGCTGATTTTAATTTCATTCAAACTTTATGGCACCTTCAGAAGAATCTGTGAGTGCGGATACAGCTAAGCAGGGGATCATCCATGACAGAGGGAAGTTCAGGTGATTTATAAACTGTGAATTTACTGCTTATGATAAACTAACTCATGAAGATTCATGAACATACATGAACATATATGAACAGAGGTGAACATACATGAACAGATGTGAACATACATGAACATACATTGACAGAGGTGAACATACATGAACATACGTGAACAGAAATGAACATACATGAACATACGTGAACAGAAATGAACATGCATGAACATACATGAACAGAAATGAACATACATGAACATACATGAACACAGATAAACACACATGAACATACATGAACACAGATGAACATACATGAACATAGATGAAATTACATGAACATAGTGAACATACATGAACACAGATTAACATACAAAAACATTCATGAACACAGATGAACATACATGAACATAGGTGAACATACATGAAGACAGATGAACATACATAAACATACTTGAACACAGATGAACATACATTAACATAGTGAACATACATGAACATAGATGAACATACATGAACACAGATGAACATACAAGAACATAGTGAACATACAGGAACATGCATGAACACAGATGAACATACATGATCATAGTGAATACACATAAACATGGATGAACATACATGAACATAGTGAACATACATGAACATGCATGAACATGCATGCACATGCATGAACATATATGATTAGCATGAACATGCATGAACATGCATGAATATGCATGCACATGCATGAACATGCATGAACACACATGAACATCCATGAACATCCATGAACATACATGAACACAGATGAACATACATGAACATAGATGAAATTACATGAACATACATGAACACAGATAAACACACATGAACATAGATGAAATTACATGAACATAGTGAACATACATGAACACAGATTAACATACATAAACATTAATGAACACAGATGAACATACATGAACATAGGTGAACATACATTAACATACATGAACATGCATGAACATACATGAACACAGATGAACATACATGAACACAGATGAACATACATGAACATACATGAACATACATGAACACAGATGAACACACATGAACATAGATGAAATTACATGAACATAGTGAACATACATGAACACAGATTAACATACATAAACATTCATGAACACAGATGAACATACATGAACATAGATGAACATACATGAACATACATGAACATGCATGAACATACATGAACACAGATGAACAAACATGAACATACATGAACACAGATGAACATACATAATTATACATGAACACAGATGAACATACATGAACATAGTGAACACACATGAACATACATGAACATAGTGAACACATATGAACATAGATGAACATACATTAACATACATGAAAATGCATGAACATACATGAACATAGATGAACATACATGAACACAGATGAACAAACATGAATATACATGAACATACATGAACACAGATGAACATACATAAACATTCATGAACACAGATGAACACACATGAACATAGGTGAACATACATGAACATACATGAACATGCATGAACATACATGAACACAGATGAACATACATGAACATGCATGAACACACATGAACATCCATGAACACACATGAACATACATGAACATAGATGAAATTACATGAACATAGTGAACATCCATGAACACAGATAAACACACATGAACATAGATGAACATACATGAAGACAGATGAACATACATAAACATACTTGAACACAGATGAACATACATTAACATAGTGAACATACATGAACATAGATGAACATACATGAACACAGATGAACATACATGAACATAGTGAACATACAGGAACATGCATGAACATGCATGAACACAGATGAACATACATGATCATAGTGAATACACATGAACATGGATGAACATACATGAACATAGTGAACATACATGAACATGCATGAACATCCATGAACATGCATGAACATGCATGCACATGCATGAACATATATGATTAGCATGCACATGCATGAACATGCATGAACACAGATGAACATCCATGAACATCCATGAACATACATGAACACAGATGAAATTACATGAACATCCATGAACCTACATGAACATAGATGAACATGCATGAACATACATGAATATAGATGAATATACATGAACATACATGAATATACATGAACATACATGAATATACATGAACATCCATGAACATCCATGAACATACATGAACATACATGAATATACATGAACATACATGAATATACATGAACATACATGAATATACATGAACATCCATGAACATCCATGAACATACATGAACATCCATGAACATACATGAACATACATGAATATACATGAACATACATGAATATACATGAACATCCATGAACATCCATGAACATACATGAACATACATGAATATACATGAACATCCATGAACACCCATGAACATACATGAACATCCATGAACATGCATGAACATACATGAACATGCATGAACATCCATGAACATCCATGAACATACAATGAACATCCATGAACATGCATGAACATACATGAACATCCATGAACATACAATGAACATCCATGAACATGCATGAACATACATGAACATCCATGAACATACAATGAACATCCATGAACATGCATGAACATACATGAACATACATGAACATCCATGAACATGCATGAACATACATGAACATACATGAACACAGAATATGCGTGCAGCAGCCTCACACCTCTATTTTTGCTTTCTGATTATGAACAGCAGCTTAATGAGCTAAAATCCCACAAACCCAGTCTGATGTTTAGTAACCAAGAACGTCCCCTAAAACCAGCCTGGATCACAAGATTAGAAAGATCCTGAGCTTTAAAGACCATCGACAACCACAGGAGAACAAGGCATTTTTAAAGATCAAAATTTATGTTTATAGCTTTAAGCACAAAATGTTTGCATTGCCAACAGCCGTCTGATCCATCTCTATAAATAGAACTAGAGCAGGACTCACCTGTCACCTGTAGACTAAATCCACCTCTCACTCAGCCAGCATGTTCCTTTAACTCTAAAGTCATCCATACTGCTAACGGGGTCTTGAACATAGGTACGTCTTCATTTATGACGCTGTTCTCAGTGAGATCCCGGACTACTTCCTCTCTTTAAATCTGAAGGACAAAAAGCACAGCCTGCGTTCGTCTGACATTGTGATGTTTGTTGTTCCTAAAGTCTGAACTGAGTTGGAAAAGAAGGATTTTAGGTTTTCTGCACCTTTGCCAGAAAAATCTGCAGACTGAATTTAAACCTCAGAACCTGGTGACTCTGACTGTTTTTAATCCCTGGTGAAAAGTCTGTATCCAAACTTTCTCTGCAGATTTTTAGCTGATGTTTTATCATCACTGTGCTCTTTATTGTGAACTGAGAGAGTCTGAGCGTCTGACTGTGATTGCTGCCATTCCGGTCGCCTTTAGAAACCAGATCTCTGATCTCAGTGGGACTAACCCGGATAAATAAAGGTTACATTAGGATTAGATGCCTCTACCTGTCTGCATGAGTGCACGAGGCCTTTCTATTTCTGTCACATGTTTTTATCCTGGGAACTTCTGCAGGTTTCAGGCAGATCGGTCCTGATGTTGGTGCTGTCATTCTTCTCAGTTTTAAGAACTCCGAGTTTAGCATCAGCAGGATGAATGAAGTCTGTTTACTGGATGATAATGATGAAGCCACCAGGGGCCTTCTAGCGGGCCCTAAGGAAGCTCCAGTCACCAATAGTCACATTCTGATTGGCTGATGTTGTTGTCTCACTGCCAGAATATTTCCTATCAGCAGATCCTGTGACCGCAGACGCAGCAGACTGTGGAGTTATCCATGACACGAAACAGCAGCAAATGCAGCTTTTATACTTCTGATTACACTCAGCTGAGACCAAAATGTTCTTTAATCAGCAGTAAAGAAATAAAATAAACTAAAACACTGAGAAAACGATCCGATAAAGCACGGCTCGGAGCCTCATGAGAATAAAAACAGTTAAAACCCATGAGAGAGTCATGACTCAGCAGGTTTTTGGTCATTTCTTGTTTCTTTTAACAGCTTTGAGGAGTCTCTAGTCCACAGACTAGAGGAGAGTCCTTACATGAAGAGTCAGAGTCCAAACGTAGACCTGAGCTGCACCTGAACCAGGTGTGTGGAGCACGTGTGACGCTTCTTTACTGCTGCATTTTTTTAATCCTCTGCTGTTGTCAGTGTGGCAGAATTGCAGAAATATTGCCGGCTCCTTTAGCGAGCGTGGCCTTCTTGGTCATCACTGTAGCAACATGCTGTGTTTGACCTTTTAGAAGTCAAGACGGCACAAAGTGCAGAGAGCTTTCAGGTCGTCCTTGACCAGCTCCGTCCACGCCATCAGTGCTTTAAAGATGCGAGTTTATCCGTGTTTTAACCACATTAGTGCACCAGCTGAACAGAACCATTCAAAAACAGAACTTCTTATCATCAGGATTAGTGTTTTTACTGCTGAGGGTGTCACTGATGTGTGTGAGACAGCTGTGATTGGCTGACAGGTGTCACCTGATTGATGTGATCATCACATGATGGACTTGATGTATGAGATGATCTGATCCAGGATCAGTCAAGTGATTACAGAGTCCATCTGGAAGGATCTAGAAAGGTGGTCCAACCAAAAAATGTCCATGTTTTTTCGGATATCAATTATAAACATGAATATCTCACCAAAGATTAATTTTATTATGAGTATGCTTCCTCTGGCCACACCTCCTGAGTACTGGGAGAGGATAAAAAGCATAATATCTAAATGTATTCGGAATGGAGGACGACCAAGGCTGAAACATCACACCCTATGCCAAAGTAAGTCTCAAGGGGGATTTGGTTTAGCCAGTTTTGAGCTGTATTATATGTCGTTCATGCTCCGCCCCCTTCAAAAGTGGTTCTCCCGGGATGTCAGTACGCCATGGCTTAAGATTGAAGAAAACATTGTGGCTCCAAATAAGGTAAACGAACTTTTATTCAGTGATCTTACTCCCTAGCTAGCCCAGGAGAAATTTGGTCCTATAATATCTCACTCTGTTGAAATATGACAGCAGGCTGCTAAAATGGCACAAACATACTCCAGTTTTTAATAATCAGCTCCTCTGCTTAGACCACAGACCAATGTTATTCCCACCTTGGTCTAATCGGGGCATTGGCTCCCTCTCACATGTAAAAAATGAAGATGGTCTAAAATCCCCTGAAGACCTCAGGAAAGAATATAAATCGCCACCAGCCTCATTTTTCTTTTATTTGTAGCTGAGATCAGTGTTTCAAACTAGTGGGGTCCCACAGAAAGCGGTGCTTCCCACTCGCCCTCTCATTAGTTTTATGACCACCAACATGACGAGGAGGAAAATCCGTCTGTTAATTTGTGTTATGTGATCTAAACCTCACTCTCATAATGAATAAAAACATTTGATCACCAAAAAAATATATACGGGGCAAGGAGCGTCCCAGTTGGGCTGAACAAATTTGTCTCAAAATACGGGGCGTCCCGGCCAGTACGGGACAGCTGGCAACCCTCTCCCTGAGCCAAAGTCTGAAGAGTGAGCTGAGTGAGATGTCACGGCTGAGAACGACAATGTGACACGTTTTTACTGAGCCTTATAAAAAGAAGAGCAGAATATGCCGACGTGTCTTTGTGTTTCTGTTTAAAGAAGTTTCAGGAAAAAGCAGCATGACCAGAGAACGTGTCCCAGCTTAACAGGATTACTCACCAACAGGCCCACCCAGAGAGATGCCTGGGCCTCTCAAAGAGCCAGCAGGGCCCTCAGCAGATGTGACTTAACAGTATAAACCCACGCCTGCTGGATCTGGAGCACTGACTCCTTCCTGTGGGGGACATTCACCTTTCTCTCCTTTCTTTTCTGCCTTTCTGGTGAGTGAGTGTGCATAAAGTTAAACCAGCCTCATGTAAAGGTCTAATACTGCTGTAAGCAAAGGGGGGGTTACATTTTGAACATTTTTGCTCTAGTAGATCATTTTATTTGTTGCCTTTATGGATAATGGCAACTATTAAGGTCATGTAAGGTCATTGCTGTTCTCACTGGCTGTTTTTCTTGCCTTCATGACTGACCCTCGCTTCCCCCTCATATCTGGCCTCACTCATAAAGACACGCTGCTGTTTGTCTGGTTTCTGCATCAGTGCTCGGAGGTTTGCACCTTCTGCTCACCTTTTTAAACACACACACAGCCGCTAACGTGTGACCAGCAGTTAGCATCATCAGTTAGCATTAGCAGCAGCTCTGCGTGGCTGTAAAGACCCCATCCGTCAGTAAACTGTGATGTTCTGATGTAACGCTTCGTCTCTGCACGGATCAGGGAGTCAGACGTTAACAGCTAAAAACTCTTAGCACCCCTCGGTCTCCCCGGGGGATCCGGGTCCAAAAAGGCTTCAGACGGCGTGGTGTGCTCACTGTCCAGCTCTGGAGGGAGGGTTTAATCCATCCATGCATCAAATCCACAATCCGTGTTGTTTACCTCGGCAGGCTTAGCAGACGTGTCCTGTGGGAAGGTTTTAGCACACAGACGTTTTATTGTTGGATGGTTAACAGGCGCTCACAGTTTACAGTGTATGTATGATGAGGAGGGGGGTCAGAGGTCATGAGGATTTTCTTAGAACTGCACTGATGGACTCTGTGAACCTTTATTCCCAGTATTTCCAGTATGGGGAGGTTTCAGCCCTGTTAGCTGGATCCTTTAATGACTGCAGATCCGTCCGTCCTCCTGCAGAGACCAGCATTATCACAGGAAGCTAAACTGGATTTATTAGGGGGGTCTGGACTTCAGTTTTACGCTGAGTCATCCAGACCTGCTCTGAACTAAGATCCTCTGACTCCTCAGCTGTGATTTTACCCTCAGTCTCGCCTTAAAGGTTCCTCTCCGATGGTTCTAAAGCAGGGGTGTCAGACTCAATCCCAGCAGGGGCCGGATTCTGGATCTAACCTGAGGGTCTAACAGGGTCCACGTTAAACCAAAATGTGAGCCTCATTTTTACCAGTTATCAATTATGGGGAAAAAACTCACACTGGTGAAAAATGATTCTGAGATTTAAAAAGTCAAAATGATTCACTAAAAGCTCAGAATCTGAGATCAGATTTATCAGTTCAAAAGATCAAAAATAAGAAGTTAAAATAATTCTTTTAAAAGGCAAATCTGTAGAAAAGAACAGCACAGGCATTTTTTTAAGGCAAAAGTATGACTTCAATTTAAAATTGTGCACCTAAAGGGGCAAAATATAAGATACAAGTCAAACTTATAAATTTAAAAAATGAATTTATTAAAGTCAAAATTATAAATAAAAACCCAAAATTATCAAATAAAGTCAAAATAATAAATTGAAGCTCATAATATGATATAAAACATCAAAATAATAAATGTTAAAGGTCAAAATATGAAATAAAAGTACCAAATAAAGTCACTATTATGCAAAATTGAAAATATGAAATGAAAACATGAATCCATTTGTTTTCCCACATTTCTTTTAATGTAATTCTTCTTACTCTTTTTTCCCCTCATTTTTATGTCCTAAGGATATCTGGTATCATCGAGCTGAAGTTTACATTTTTATTCTGGAGGAAATCTGCAGACCTCATCATTTATGTCCAGTTATAATAAGAACAGGATATGATCTTGTGGGCCGGGTGTAACTGTACCATGGGCCAGATTTGGCCCCCGGGCCTTGAGTTTGACACCCCTGCTTTAGACTGATCTTGTTAGCTGTTGTTTTTAGCCATCAGAGTGAAAATTCCTATCTCTGTATTTTATTCCATTATAAATCAACAGCAGGCTCCATCCTTCATGTTTTCTCCTCCTCCTCATACATGAGGAAGGTCCGCAGGTGTTCTCACATATCTCACATGGTTTCTCAGCTCCAGATCCGTTCAGCCGCTCTGTTTCTATCGCAGGAACTTCTCTGCGTCTTTAAGAACGATGGGATTTTTCTCCAGGAGCTCGATGAATCAGAGCTCTTTACAGGAAGCAGCACAACTGTAGTAAGAGTTAAATCCTCGGCCCGTCTTCCTCGTGATTAATGCTCCTGTGCATCTGCTGAGCGAGAGCACACAGCACGGCCATCTGTCCTGGAAAGGGTGTGTGAGAGGGAGGGGGTGTGTGTGCACCATGAGGCGGTGAATGATATCAAAGATGGAGGGCAGATGAGGGCCAGTGTGTTTGTGTGACTGCAGGCGTCAGAGTCAAACTCTAAATTGGACGCCTCTGACCGTGTGTGTGTGTGTGCGTGTGTGTGTGCGTGTGCGTGCGTGCTGTCTGGTTATCGGCCTCTCCTGCTCCGGCTCCTTGAAAGCCAGGGTCCTCAGGAGCTGTTGCACAACAGATTGGCTGTTTTGGCTCCGGCTGTCTTTAACAGATTTCTTTGTTGCTGTGAAATTCTCAGGCCAAGTTTACATTTTTACAGTAATCCTCTCTGTTTTCACACGTCGCTGTTATAGACACGTACAGGCAGATTCAGATCAGGACAACAACGCTTGGGTGCAAACACCATCAGATTTAAACAAGCTGGGGAGAGAGGGCAGGGCCAAACATGCAGTATGCATGATAAAGAATTCACTCTGGAACATGCAGATAACCTCTTAGTTCCTGTGTAACATATAGCTCCTCTTCTAAATAAGTCCTGCACAAAATTCACCCTTCAGCCCAGATCAGACCAAAGATTCACAACAAGATGAGTCAGAAGTTCCAGCTGCTTCCAACAAAAGCCTGCTAGTTCAGACCCCTGCTGCTGAGAGAGACCATGCATGGCTTTCTTAGCATCTACTCTCACAGTCTCTCTGCTTAAAGAGATTTATTCATGAAGTTTCTGCACAGTCAGTCGATCTGCTTGCAACGTCCTGCAACCAGCCGTCTGCCACCTGACAAACTAAATCACAGGCAACAACCTGCGCCATCCTGAGCATCCAAAGGACATTCCCCATGATTTTCTACGTACAAACCCACACAGACGCGCGTGGACACGACAGAACTTTACACCACTGCTCTCTCCCTAACTGGGCCGGCTGCAGCTGGTGGTTTCCTGAGAGAACAGCTGTTCAGAACATCTCAGCAGCTCTGTTCGAGAGCAAAGTTAGCCCCATCTTCAGTCTGAGCTGTAGAAGTCGGAGGTCTTGGCTCCTGTGAAATACCACTGCTCTTATTGTTCTCACTAACCCTGTGGGGGGAGGAGGCGGGCCCTGAGCAGGCTCATGTTTCTGGTATCAGGCACCTGGGGGGAGTTAGACCGGGGACAGGCTGCAGCTAGGGACAGATGCGTCTTTTCCAAAAGGCCACAGCCATCGTTGGCCTTCAGGATGCGTCATCATAAACCAGGAGTTTAAATCGGTCCATGTTTGATTCAGCCATGGAGCTGACACTCAGAGTTTCACCAGAGTTTCTTGATCTAAAGGTTGGCTGTTTGACCCCAGCTCTACTTGTCTACATGTAGCTCTACACATTTCTCCCTATGAGCGTTATTAATGAGCACTTATTGCTGTCGTTTAGGCGGTGTGGCTGTTCTGGGATCCTCCTGACCTTCCATGAGCAGGAAAAGCACATTTAGGGAGAGAGAGCAGCAAAAACCCAGAGCAGAGCAGGCATCAGAGTGGCACTGATGAAGTCAGAGCAGATGAAGGAGGAGCTGGGGTGGAGGAGGGTTGTAAGAGCAGCTAGCAGAGAGCAGCAGAGCAGTGTTAATAAGGCAGCATGAGATCATCAGCTGATGAGGGCTTACGTAAGATCAGCTGATCTCAGTTATGGCAGCGCTGTACTAAAACACTTTATGTCCATTTAGCCTCGCTCACAGCGATGGGAATTTCCACTCTTTTCAGAATTCCAGATTTTTGTCTCGGCTCAGGAATAAGAGCTCCAAAACGACTCTACATTTGGTACCAGTTTGGCGTTTTAATCTTTAAAACAACAAAAATAAAAGGAAACGGTCTTGCACTCTGAAGCTGGCTTCCTTTGTTCTCAGAGGAGTCTAACTCTTGGAGTCAGCTCATTTAAACAACCATGAATCAGCAGAGAGATAACGGCTCCAGCTGATCTTGGAGCTCAGAGAGTCTGAGATTACAGTTGGATGTCTGAAATTCCCCCATAACCAAAGAAAGTTGGAGGAACTTCTCTGCGCCGAGTGTTGCACTCAACTCAACTCTAACTTTATGGTCCCCTGAGGGAAATTTGCTGTCCCTTGTATACTGAAGTCTGGTGGAGAGATGAGGGTGCAGGTGCTGACAGAAGTCATTGAAGCCCAGTGAAATGGCGATTGTAGTCCACCAGATGAGTGCGAGAAACAGCTCCATTTTCAGTTTTCCTTCAGTGCATATATCCAGAAATTGTCCAAGACAGGCGGCAAACTAGTGACACAACATACGCCACCAAGATCGAGCCAATTCCACGATAAAAACAGACGAAGAAGACGTAGACTCACAGCGGTAAGCACACAGACATTCACCCTCCTGCCAGTCGCCACGCGAGCAGCGCCCCCCTGACTAAGGTCAGCTCCGGTGTGATGTCATCTCAACTCTGACTTCCAAAGTCAGTGGAACGCCGCAGAACCTGCACGTCACCTTTAATCATTACCCTAGATCAGGGGTGTCAGACTCAGTCACAGCAGGGGCTGGATTCTGGATTAAGGTCTAACCTGAGAGTCTAACAGGGTTCACATTTAACTTCATTTTTACCAGTAATCAATTATGGGGGAAAAACTCACTGTGATGAAAAATGATTCTGAGATTTAAAAAGTCAAAATGATTCTAAAAGGCTCAAAATCGGAGTTTAAATTTATCAGTTCAAAAGGTCAAACCACAGAATAAGATGTTAAAATAATGCTTTTAAAAGGCAAATATATATATAAAAAAACATCACAATCATGTTTTTAAGTAAAAAATATGACTTGAATTTAAAATTGAGCACCTTAAAGGTCAAAATATGAGATAAAAAGTGAAAATTATAAATTGACAAAGTGAAAATATGAGATAAAAGCCAAATTTATGAACTGAAAAAGCCAAAATTATTAGATAATGTCAAAATTATGAATTTTAAAAGCTCAGAATATGAGATAAAAAATGAAAATTATAGATTGACAAAGTCAAAATATGAGATAAAAGTCCAAAAATAGATTGAAGTCATAATTGAGCAAAATTGAAAATATGAAATGAAAAAACAAATCAATTTGTTTTCCCACATTTCTTTAAATTTAATTATTTTTACTCTTTATTTTTTTCACATTTGTTTGTCTTAAGGATATTTGGTAACCTTGTAAAGCAGATGGATACGCCCATTTCTGTGTTTCTCACTGGTGAATCCATCTGAACCGTTTGGGCCCTGTTAGAAAGTGACAGGACCAATCAGTGACGAGGGGCGGTACTTTCAGGTGCAGCAGAGTCGTGATGTAAACAAGCAGCAGCAAGAGCTGGTGCAGTTATGGAGGAAGAGATCAGCGTGGATGCTGCTGAAGCGCCAGTTTTATCAGAACTTGACGACATTTCTTTGTTAAAAGAAGAACAAAGAACAGCAGTGAGTTGTTTTCTTTTCAGAAACCACAAAAGTCAAGTACTGACATGTCTGCAGTCGCCATGGTTACCGTTATTCCTCAGTAGCTGCAAACGTGCAGCTCAGTTGCAGCTACGTCACGTGTTTGTTGCTCTGATTGGCCCGTAGAGATGTGACAGACAGAGCATTCATCCAATCACACTCTGAGTTTTTTTCAAAGCCTCTGCCTTTTCTCAGTCGTTTCCTATTGAAGCTTTGGATGTGGAACAGGTCCATCTGGCGTGTCAGGGTAATGTTTGATATCATCAAGGTTAAGTTTACATTTTTATTCTGGAGGAAATCTGCAGACCTTATCATTTAGGGCCGCTTATAATCAGAACAGGATATGATCTTGCGGGCCAGGTGTAACTGTACCATGGGCCAGATTTGGCCCCCAGGCCTTGAGTTTGACATCCCTGCTTTAGAATGATGTGCAGAACCGGTGTCATGGTTTAACAGGTGCTGTGTTAACTGGTGCCACCCTACTCACACTGAGTGACCTCAGAGACATGAACGAGTCTGAGGAGCTGCAAAGTTCGTGTGAAGAGACGAGAACCAGAAACCAGAAAAGAAAGTACTGGTGGCTACAGATGCCTGATGAAGACTACATACATGTGGAGGCTTGTTAGCTGAACTATGACTCAGAAAGTGCTGACCTAGCAGCTTTATTGCCTCTGAAAAGTTAGCGTTTGTTTTGATGGTTTCAAACTGGGCTGTGGACAGGCCTGCTCTGGAGCGCAGCCAGCCAAACACTGATATCTAGTTTTTAAAGCTATTTCTAAACATTTGTCTGCATCTCTAACCTTCCTACTGTGTCGCCTCAAACAGGATGTTTATATTTAGAGGACAGGTGCAGCTTTTTTAAGGCTTTATTTTGACCTTCAGGGCATCCAGACAGCTTTTTTTAACCGCTTTCACACCCTCACCAGGCCGTTTTTCTCTGCTCAGCTTCCGTTTGTTGGCTGCAAACAGTCTCACAGTTCCCGCGTTTATATCTGGACCTTTATTAATAGACGATCATGATTTCACCTCTCCGTCTCTTTGTGCCACGTCGTGATCTGCTGCTGTGAAAAGGTCATCAACCCGTTTGCCACCTCACAGGCACAGACGCACGCTGACCTTCAGATCAGAAACACAAAGGTGTGATGAGATCTGCAAATATGACGAATGAGTCGGAGCGCTCGGCGGCGGGCTGACATTTCCCAGATACATCAGAGCGTCTGCGTGTGATGTGACAGCGACACTTCATTAGTCACATCCTCTCCCACACAGCCATCCTCTCATACACCCCCACGGCCGCTCACTGATTGATCCGTGACGGCGTCTCTCATTAACTCGCTCACAGACCATTTACTCGTCTTTAATAAATCCCATTTAATTTTGATGCAACATTAAATAAAAACATCCGGAGAGTTCTGTGAAAGTTTGATCTTCAAGGCCGAGAGACAAATCAAACTTTTCTGTTGGTAATTAGTGATTGTGTTTCATTTGCATCATCCATTTGATGTCTCAGCCAAAATTCACTCTCCAGCTCCAGTTTCCTGGATTTTACCCCAAAATGAAATATTTTAAAGTTCTGTAAAATGATTGAGAATATTTATTAGTCCTCCTGCTGCTGCTTTTCCCTCCTGCTGGCTGAAAGGTAGTCATATGTGCTGTGTATGTCTGCTGAAGGATGAACATACTCTGCAGAAGTGCTGGCAGATAAATCAGCAGCATCGTCATCACTTTGACTTCTAAAGGATCCAGACGAAGCTCAGAGCTGACGCTTCTCATGGAGAGGAGTCGAGGGAGGCGGTTTGCTCATTTGGTCAGGTTGCCTCCTGGTCTTATCCCTGTGGAGGTCTTCCAGGCTACTGGAAGGAGACCCCAGGGCAAAACAAGAACTCACTGGAAGCATAATGCAGCCCGTCTGGCCTGAGAATGCCTCAGGAACGCCCTGAAGGAGCAGAAAGAGTCCCCGATAAACCAGAGAATGGACCCCGATAAACCAGAGAATGGACCCCGATAAACCAGAGAATGGACCCCGATAAACCAGAGACTGGACCCCGATAAACCAGAGAATGGACCCTGATAAACCAGACACTGGACCCTGATAAACCAGAGAATGGACCCTGATAAACCAGAGACTGGACCCCGATAAACCAGAGAATGGACCCAATAAACCAGAGACTGGACCCTGATAAACCCAGATAATGGACCCTGATAAACCCAGAGACTTGACCCTGATAAACCCAGATAATGGACCCAGATAAACCCAGAGACTGGACCCTGATAAACCCAGATAATGGACCCTGATAAACCCAGAGAATGGACCCTGATGAACCCAGAGACTGGACCCTGATAAACCCAGATAATGGACCCTGATAAACCCAGAGACTGGACCCTGATAAACCCAGAGAATGGACCCTGAGAATGGACCCTGAGAAACCCAGAGAATGGACCCTGATGAACCCAGAGACTGGACCCTGATAAACCCAGATAATGGACCCTGATAAACCCAGAGACTGGACCCTGATAAACCAGAGACTGGACCCTGATAAACCAGAGACTGGACCCTGATAAACCCAGAGACTGGACCCTGATGAACCCAGAGACTGGACCCTGATAAACCCAGAGACTGGACCCTGATGAACCCAGAGACTGGACCCTGATAAACCCAGAGACTGGACCCTGATGAACCCAGAGACTGGACCCTGATGAACCCAGAGAATGGACCCTGATGAACCCAGAGAATGGACCCTGATAAACCAGAGACTGGACCCTGATAAACCCAGAGACTGGACCCTGATAAACCCAGAGACTGGACCCTGATAAACCCAGAGACTGGACCCTGATAAACCCAGAGACTGGACCCTGATAAAGCAGAGACTGGACCCTGATAAACCAGAGACTGGACCCTGATAAAGCAGAGACTGGACCCTGATAAACCAGAGACTGGACCCTGATAAAGCAGAGAATGGACCCTGATAAACCAGAGACTGGACCCTGATAAAGCAGAGAATGGACCCTGATAAACCCAGAGACTGGACCCTGATAAACCCAGAGAATGGACCCTGATAAACCAGAGACTGGACCTGGGGGTTGGTTTTCCCATCTTCAATGATTTTGCTTCTTTTTCACCCATTTTTTTGTTTTTCTCCAGTTTTTGCCACGTTTTTCCCTCTTATGCTCTTTTGGACCTCTTCACACTGGTCTATAATTGTTGACTGTTAAAGATTTCTCAGTTTCTTCTTTATTTTCTAGGACCCTGATGTGCACCGTGGTTTAGCTGTGAAGCTGTCCTAGTTCAGTCTGAGCTCAGTGTGCCCATCTACATTGACATTACCAAACATCGTGTTTCGTTGATCAGATTGTCTGTTATGTGGGTTAAAATCAAATATTATTATTAAACATTAACTTTACAGTGGACCGTGGTGGACAGTGGTGGTACAGTACCCCCCTCATGGGCAGCCTTGTGTACATTTGCATTGGCACAGAACCTAATGCACCCCAGTGATGGATATTTGCTCCTTTATTCTATAGTGCAGACCCTTTGAGGTGAAAATTCTACATGCTGCAGCCTTATTTGCTCGTCTTTAGTGTTGCAGTTCAGTATTTCAGTCTCATCCTGTTTCTTCAGATAAAACAGAACAGTTTGCAGATTCTGGGTCAGATCCAGCCTCTGCTCTGTAATAAACGTCTGAAACAATCCAACCTTTAACACATTTTGGTGTAATGAAAGCCGCCCAGGGAGATTTGTTTGCATGCAGTTTCCTCCTGTTTTAATTAACCTAAAATAAAAACCATAAAAGCTGCAGCATCATTTACATAACCTTCAGGTTGGGCAGATTTTATGAATATTAATCATTTTGAGGATAATCCAGGAAGAGGCATCAGGGTGGAGGTGTGTGGGTGAAATGTTGTTGCTGTAGTACCGTTATCGTCCACTAGGATGAGATGTCATACATTAACATATTAGGACTTATCCTGACACACGTTGTTATATAAATCCATACATGCATATGTTAGCTTACCCCCCGCTGTGTGCACAGGAAGTCATTTCATAAAGTGCTTTCTCGGTGGTTCCTGATTTGCTGCTCCAGTTGTCAGAAGAGCAGAGTCCCTAAAACTGCTCCAGAACTAATGATAATTGATTGTTTAGGAGCTAAATCTGCTGGCCTTATTCTCTGTGTTACGTGTGTGATGGAGATTCTGCAAATCCACCTCAATGCAGTGATGATGCTTCAGATAGAATCACCCAGCAGCATGAAAGCCGAGCTTTAACTGCTCTTTAACAGAAGTGACAAACTGATCAGAAACTCTGCTCATGTTTCTGCTTCTTCAAATATATCTAACGATCTGTTTTTGATATGAAATATTTAAAGTCATGAAGCTTGAAAGGCTGATGAAAGTGTCAGAATAAGTCTGTTTTACTGCAGCTCTGATGGAAGCAGATGAAGAGAAACATGATGTCAAATCTCATGTCTCACATGTCGCTCTGTCCAGGATTTTGCAGCCTAAAACTCCCGGCTTTTCTGAAAACTGCAGTTCAGGTAGCTTTTACCTCTCACTTACATGTTACATGTTTTCTTTGAACAGCTGGGAAAAAGTTCAAACAGTCATCGACTGGCTAGGTGAGCTTTTGTCTTGATGTTTTCTGACATCACTTCCTGTTGATTTTTATGTAAAGCTGCAAAAGTCTGTCAAACTAAAGAGACCTAAGTACAGAACGCTTGATTCTTTGGCTTAATCCTCCCTCGCCCTTCCTTATGTTTTCCATGTTCATTTCCCGGGCCAGGGTGTCCTAATCCTTGTTGGAAGGATTTCTTCCTCATTTGTTGCATGGATTGGGATGTGGATACCTTGTGGAGGATGTGCATGTTTGCCTTTTCTCTCCATCTGGGCGTGATCAGGGTGTGACTGCGTGCACTGTACTGTGGCTGCAATGGCAAAAGACTGCTATAGTAGGCAAAAGATGCAGAAAGATGTTGCAGAAAGTGGCAAAAAGTGGAAGGAAATGGCAGAAAGGGACCCAAAAAAATTGCAAATGTGGGCAAACGGGGCCAAAAAATGGGTAAAAATAAACAAATAAAGTGGTAAAAAATAGGTATAAAATAACAAAAGGGAATAAAAAAAGTGGAGGAAAAGTTCGAAAAAAGTGCAAAATGGAAAAAGAGTGAAAAGAAATGGAAAAAAGACAAAAACAGACAAAAAAGAATATAAACATGGGCAAAAAGTGGCAACAATTGGCAGAAAGCTGCAATAAAGTGTCATTAATTTGGCATTAATTGGCAAATATGGGCAATAAGCAGCAAAAAGTTGCATTAATTGGCAAATATGGGCAAAAAGTGGCATCAATTGGCAAAAAATGTCAGAAAGAGCAGCAAAAAAGTGGCATTAATTGGCAAATATGGGCAAAAAGCAGCAAAAAGTAGCATTAATCGGCAAATATGGACAATAAGCAGCAAAAAAGTGACATAAATGGGCAAAAATGGGCAAAAAGCAGCAAAAAAGTCACATAAATGGGCAAAAATGGGTGCACAGTGACAAAAAAATGGTAAAAAGTGGCTTAAATGGACAAATAAAGGGTAAAAGGAGGTGACAGTTGTCAAGAAGTGGGAAAAATGGTTTTAAGACATCAAAAATGGGCAAACAATGGCAAAAAGACGGCTAAATATAATGCAGAAATTGGCAAAAAAAAGTGGCAGAATTGGCAGAAAGGGGTTAGAAAAAAAATGAAATCATGGGCAAGAAACCTAAACAGAGAAGAAGAGATTAGAAACATAAATTAATGTGGCAGAAATGGGTGAAAAGGGCAAAAAGAGGCTAAAACTGGGAAAAAGTGGGAAAATGAACAAAAAGTGACACTCCAACGTCAGAAGCCGGTAACAGTTCAGCTCTGACATGAAGTAAATGTTAGCCAGGATGCTAGCACCAATGCTACCGGTCCAACACACACGATATCATCAGTAAACAGGAGGAGGGACGAGCTCCTTAGCTGATCCTGTGGTCTGGATAGAGCCCTAGCCCTGCATGGGTCAGGGTCTTGTAGCTTGTAGAGGCATGTTTGCCTTTTCTCTCCATTCAGACATTTTTATAACGTGACTGCGGCACCAAACGGCGTCTGTTCGCGGTGAATATAAACGCCGTTACTCCTCTAATCTAAAGAAACGAAGCTGCTTGCATGCAGGGATACTAAACCATGTGTGCTTAATATTTTGAATATCAAAGCAGTTTGATGAAACCGAGCGTGAGGAGCCGGGGTCGTTGGTCAAAGTTGCACAGAATTTCGAGGTCATGCGTCATGCTCATGATTGGTTTAATCTGCATGAATTTTTAGGATGAAAACATCAGAAGTTCTGCAGGGAGAGGATCATTAATGAAGTTCATGGAGAAATATTAGACACTGCGGAGCAGAATTCCTCATTCATAACTCTCTTTTGCAGCAGCCACTTTGTCCTCCACCATCGTGGTTGCCAAGCAACAATTGTGACGTCAACAATATGAAGGGGCTGTCCCTCCATTCATCGTATTGTGAGAAAAGCTGATGATGTCAGGAACCTTTCAGCTGGGAGTGGAATATTTTTCAACGTGAGACGTTCAGGGCGCTCCTGCAAAAAATGTCATTTACTGCCCATAGAAAAGCAGCATCCTCTCTGTCACCAAGGTCCCCCAGAGGCAGAATCATTTTATTCTATTTTCATATAAATGGACACGGGAGAATTGAATGATTCGGCATGAATAACGCTCCGGTTTGTTTTGACAAAATCGCACAGCCACAGAAGGCTCCACAAAGAGAGGAGAGGTTTTCAAAGACTGGAGTTTGGCTCTGAACCATCAGGACTGATGAAATCTCAGGACAAACCTGTTTTTGTCTCCTCTTTCTCCTTGTAAACTGTGGGAGATAGGACACGCAGGTCGGCGGGTAAAGATCAGTTTGACTTGAGTGACAAGAGAAATGTCAGGAGAGAAGCGATTGAAAGAAAACGAGGAGAAGAAAGGAGAGAAAGAGGCTGACGGGAGGTGGTGATTAGGGAGGGGAGAGGAGGAAAAGTTGAGAAAACATGACGGAGGGGTTTAACCGAACGGGAAATCAAAAAAGAGAATGGAGAGGGAAATAAAGAGGAGGTAAGAGGATGAGAGGAGATGAACGAGGGGAGGAGATGGAAGGAGACAGAGGTGAGCGTGGGGTCATTCAAACAGGAATTCATCATTTTGACAGCGTAGCTCTCTCACACGCAGCCATTTAAGCACTTATCGGCTTTGAGCGTCACAGCGGGAAATAAATTGGAGAGAGGAAGGATCCGTTACACAGTGGATGTGCTGCTCTCTGATTGGAGACAATTATGAAGACAGATTAGAGCCGAGGATGAGCGATCTGATGTGTTTGGTTCATTTACGGCGAGGAGGGAAAATAAGATGTTTTTTTAACTTATGATCTGACTTTAGACTAATGAACCAAAAAACACAAAGATATGTTTAATTCTTCTGCTGTCACAGCGACGAGATTAAAGAACTGATTACAGAGTTTACAGACGAGGGCACGGACTCAGGGAGGCCCCCCATGGCCTGTGGATCCTAGACCTGATCTCTGACCTTCACACCCATGGGGCCCTTTCTTCTTCCTGCAGCTCAGCTGTCTGTTCTGTTTCCACCCAACCCAGTTATCATTAATCAGCCGTGCACTCATGAACTTCCTGTTTTAGGGTCATGGACGTGTTTGTCTTAAAGACGATGGTCAGGCATTAAATCTGTAAATGTAGGGCAAACAGCAAGTCTACACCAGGCAGCATCAACTGGCCTTCCTCTTTGGTCTGCTTTGTTTGGACCAATCTGAACAAGACAGATTATTTTTACTGAGATGATTGGTTGAGCCCTCAGCTCATTTTCAATAGCATTGAGAACACAATCAGTCCAACAGGTCAGTCAGGTATGGAGCATCGGAGCGGACGGTTCAGCTGCTCCTGCACTGCTCCAGCCTCCTGGAGGCCTTGTCCAGGTCTGGTCCAGGCCTATGCCCCATCTCTGCAGGTATCCTGCAGCTGACCCCAGGTATGAGAGAGTCCTTGGTAGAGAAGTTAAGTTCCGGGCGCCGACTGAGACCAGCAGCCTCTGGTTGAGCTGAAACACTTCAGAACCTCAGCAACGTTCAGCTTATGTTTGCTGGGATTTCTGAGCTCCTCAGCCTCTAACCTCCAAATCCCACATGTTCTGTCTGCACAGGGACCCGTTTGGGAATGGCATCCAGGAGCAAATCTCTCTTGGCAGTTCCACTGCAGTCGCTCTGGTCTGTAAGAGAAGTGCAACTTCACTCAAAATAGTGCTAGGTCCATTTTTGGCACCGGCGACGGCCAAACTTTGACAATCTGTGTATCCGTGATCCGACAGCAAGGAAAACACACAAACCATCTGGTCAACATCAAAATGCAACACAATGCACGGACTCCTGGTAGTAAACCATCACTATATCAACAACTTGGGGCTCAAACTACAGCTCAGGGCCAGGCAGAGGGTCACAGAGTTACTACAGCACCATTGATGAGGAAACCTCAAAAATAAAGATAAAACCACACATCCTTAGTAGAAAATATTACCCTTTAACCTTCTCATGTGTTCAGAGAAGCATAAGAAATAGGACTGAACTGCAGATCAGCCTCAGAAAGATGAAATAATCTGTTTTTTTCATTCTCATCCCGTGTGATTAATCTCATCATGTGATCTTCAGTCTCCAGCTGCAGGCCTGCATTGCCCTGCCCAACCCTCTGGGGTAAGGATGGGCCCAGAAGACCTCTCATTTTGACTTCTTGTACCCAAGATCTCATTCCCTTGGTTTCTCCCCAAAAAGACGGTGGGTGAGGGTTGTGATGAAGATGGACTGGCACATTTAAAGCTTTGTCCTCTGGCTCAGCTCCCTCTTCTCCAGGGTAAAACATCTGCAGTACCACTCATTCTGCACCCATCTAGATCAGTTTGCTAACTAGGGTCTTGAAGACATGCTAAAGTGCAAAGCGTGACAGATGCATGGCATTTGCAGGCCTGGCACATGCAGGTGTGCCCCTGCAGGCAGGAGGTAATTTTTCCAACCCTCTGCTGCAACCTGGCCTCTGAGAGAGAAGAATGATGCAAGGACAGCCTGTCGTTTTCTCGCTTTACAATATTTTAGTGTGAACACAAAACAGCCCAAAGGATAAATACAACAATAAATCATTTCGCTATCTGAATCAGAACAAAACAAATGAGCTGTAGGAGTGAAATCCTCCTCGGTGCTCCTGGTAGCACGGAGGTTCTTCCCTCTGGACTGGAGGAAGTTCCTAACAGGAGCGAGGGAGTTAACGCAGCTCAAAGCAGTGTAAAATAAAATGATCATCGGCGCCGTCTCTGCTGCCGCTCTGAGGTGTTCACGCTGATTTCTGGACTGTTTTCCAAAATTGGACCTTTGTTGTGAGAACAGAGGAAATGTAATCTAAGATGGCATCAACAGGCGCCATGATAACATCCAAAAATAAACCATCTTTTGACACTGCATTTCCACACTGAGCAGAGGAATTAGCCTGTGGATATTTGTGCAGTTTTATCCCAAATAAGAGCCTGGATGTGGAAACGTACAGCAGCTTTGACTCACTGATCAATCTGACCTCAAACATGAGAGAGAGACCAAACATCTGCTGGCATTAAAAACGAAATCGTCCAATTTTTAATAAGTGGGATAAAAAAAAAAAAAGACCCAAAGCTGCTCAGAGTCAAAGATCAAGAGATTCTGTCGACCTACAAACTCCAACTGAAAGCCCTCGAGGTAATTTCACAAAAGCAGTTTGAAGTTTTCAAGGCTAAGGATATTACCCAGCATGCTCTGCAGCCGGAGCAAAGGGATGTATTAATTGTATGAAAAGGCAGATGGCCAGCAGATGATGTAAATCATAAAGAACAGAGCTGGTTAGAGCTGCAGAGCAACAACAAATAAAAGTGTAAACATAATTACAGATGCAGTGAGGTCCCGTCTAATGAGGACTCCCAATGAAGGAGGGGAATGAAGGCGGGATATGGAGACGTCCTGGAGCCGTTCTAACCTTCAGAGCTAATAAGAGGATGTTAATAGAGCCACGCTGGATGAAGGTTACAGGAGAACATCAATCATCATTATCATTCTCACATTTCACGAACAGTCCATAAAATCAAAGTCAAGACATCCTGAGATCTGCAGTGATTCAGGAGATGGACCAGTACGCCCAAAGATGAGTCCAGAAAGGTCTAACACAGGGGTCATCAGCTCCAGCTTTGATGCTGTGGGGGCCGGATATCAAGATAAACTGAAATAGAATCCATTTTTTGTCTGATTGATATATTCTGGTAAAAATATGATTATGTCCTGAAACTGTAAGCATTTAACAGTGAGATCAGTCCCTATCACCTTTACTGCAGCCAGCCACAAGGGGGCGATTGAGGTATTTTAGCTACGCATTTCTGGAGCTGTTGTGATTTCTATCATTGAGTTTAATGCTAATATGCTGTGTTGTGATTGGCCAAAGATACGTGCAGGACAGATCATCTTTGAAGATTCTCAGAGAGCCTGATGTGGAAAATCGATGCTTTAATTGAGATAACAAGGATAAGTTTGTGTTTGCCATGCTAAATGAGAGAAATGCTAGTGTGCTTCTGATCTGATAACTCACTAGGTTGATGGTTTTATATAAATTTTAAGAAAAAAGTTAAACAAAAGCATGCCACATTTTTGCATGCTTAAATTTTCTGAATTTGATAATCCTCTGGGGGCCGGATGGGAAGTCGTGGGGGGCCAGATGTGGCCCCCGGGCCTCCAGTTGATGATCACTGGTCTAAAATAAGTTGACATGACGATGGCACCTGATGATGCTAACAATGCTTCTGCAGCCAGACTGATCCACCTTTAAATTCACCTCCATGTTCATTTATGAGATTTTACCTGCTGCACAGAAAGTCCTCGGTAACTTTTCAACCCTAAGTCGTAGACACTAACTTGTTTTTTCCCGTGAAAGTTCTGTGTTGTGCCTTTCTAAACACGATCTTCATGACTTCGTGGTTCTTACTGAACATTTTCTAGTGAGTCCAGAACTTGGCTGACTTCCTGGGGTCTCTGAGGACGGCGTTGTCGTATACAACAAGAAGTGAAACAGTTTAGAAAAGTTACTAACGTTGGAACTTTAAGTCATAAACACTTACTCTTTTCCTCTGAAAGCTGACCGTTTATGACCATTGGTTTGCTACCATGATTGTCTCCGTAGCCCTTAAGGACGCCGTTCTAGTGAGCCCAGAACTTCTGTGACTTTTCGGGGTCTTGAAAGATTAAATCAACAGCGTTAGATCAGATAATAAGCGTCTTGTCCGTTTTTAATCCATTTTCAATCATTTACTTTGGCTTTCTTTGGTGGGTAGCGCCATATTTGTTGGGGCAATGTTTACATGCAATGCATTGTGGGAGGGGCTGTCCTCCAATTGCAAGATGTTACATCTCTACTTCTTAAAAGAATGGCACAAATGAATCTGACTGCAAAAAAGCGCATGGACATTTTTTGTATATATACAGAAATTTTGAAAACTGTTAGTCACAGAAAGTTTATTTTTTCACTGTTTTGTCCCCAAGAGATGGAGAACAAGTCTGTGCAAAGAAAAGGCTTAGTCGCTATTACTGTGTTATCAATACGAATCTTTGAGTTTCAAATTCTGATTTGTTTTTTCTTTTGTCTTTAGAGTCCTGTATGTTTTTAAAAATATGAAGTGACATTACTGTAGTAGATATATTCTTAAAGCCCAGGTTGTCCTGAAAAAAAGGATGTGTAGAGCTTGACTGTGCTCCACAGGGTTGATGTTTTACACGCTATTTAAGACAAAAAGTCCAGACGAGACATGAAGGTGAAAAAAACAGCTGTGAGCTCAGTTAACCCTTAGAGCTATCAGCTGTTTTTTCACCGTCATGTCTCCATGTTGAAGGTTGATCTGGGACTATTGTGTTACTCAACCAAAGAGCTAAAGTGTTGAAAAATACCTCTGCAAGAGCCACAATCCAAGAGGTAAAAATAAGGCAAAAACGGCTTGAACTAGCAATAAAAATAAGTTAAAGGGGACTAAAGTGGTCTAAAAGTGGCAAAAACGTGGCAAAAAAATGAGAGAATAGTGACTAAACTGGGCAAAAAGCAGCCAAGAGTGGCAAAATAAGGCAAAGATAGGAATCAAGTGGTATTTAATGGCAAAAGGTAGCTTAAATGGGCAAAAAATGGTAAAAAGGGGCAAAAATTGGATAATATAGCTAAAAGAAGTTGCAAAAATGGACAAAAATGAGGAAACCAGTAGTATTTTATGGCAAAAAGTAGCCTAAATGAGCAAAAAGTGGAGAAAAAATGGTGAGCAGGGGCAAAAATGGTCCAAAAAGTGCCTAAAACTTGGGAAAAAAGAGGGGGGTGACTAAAATGGGCAAAAAGCAGTCAAGAGTGGCAAAATAAGGCAATAATAGGAAACAAGTGGTATTAATGGCACGAGGTAGCTTAAATGGGCAAAAAGAAGTGAAAAAATTGTGAAAAGGGGCAAAAATGGGACAAAAGCAGCAAAAATGGGAAAAAAGTGTCAAAAAGTAGTGGCAAAAATGGGAGAAGGGGGTACTTAATGGTAAAACATAGCTTGAATGGGCAAAAAGTGGCCCAAAAAATGTGATAAAGGGCAAAAATGGGTGAAAAGGTAGGGAAAAAAGTGTTTTTTAGTGGCAAAGGTAGCTTAATTGGGTGAAAAGTGGTGCAAAAATGGTGAAAAGAGCCAAAATGGGACAATTATGTTTGACAATTAAAGCCTTCTGTATAAGTCTGGGAAACACACTGGCTAATGTGATTAACATGTGAGGTCAAAGTTTCCCCTTTCTCAGGTTTTCTGGGGGAATAATATTTCAAATAAA
This sequence comes from Cheilinus undulatus, assembly GCF_018320785.1. Lineage (NCBI taxonomy): Eukaryota > Metazoa > Chordata > Actinopteri > Labriformes > Labridae > Cheilinus > Cheilinus undulatus. The sequence continues at coordinate 40,769,648 of NC_054885.1, forward strand.
GACATAAAAGAGCCACAGGTTGAGTATCACTGGATTAGGCGTTGCTGCAGTAGAGAGAAGGTATTTCATTGCTCCATCTTTTTATTGCTGGTGTGAAATAAACCAGTGGGAAAATCAAGGCTTTCTGATGGGGTAAATCTGACCTGCATGGTGGTTCTAGATATGAATGTCCATTAACAAAAATTGTGCTTAGGCAAAGATTTTTCTATGACACCAGGTGCTGTTTAACAAACTTTTAGCAAAAGTCAAAGACTGACTTTAAAACTGTACACACACAGTAAGATGCAGTTAAAGAACATCCTAGGGTAAATCTGACCCACTGGCAGTTCTAGTGTTAATGAAGGTAGTAATTCAGATTGGAGGAGGTTGAATCAGAAATGCTGCACAGCGCCCTGCTGTTGACGAATATCTGTCTGTGAAGGGTGGATTTGAAGAGATGTCCGTTTCTGTCTCTTTATCAGGACTCGCTGAGACCCCCGAGAGGCAGATTGGTTGGAAATCGGCGTCCTCCAGCAGGATAACGCTGAAAAAAGAGCGAGTACGGCGGAGCTTTCTAGTCTCCATCCTCGGGCGTGATAATTAAGCCCCCGGTGTCAACAGAGCGACAGCCACAGAGCTCGTCTCTAATAGATAGTGACAGAGCCCAGGACTTAAATTAAAATCTCTGCACTCATTGGGTTACATGCATTATGCAGCGGCCTATTAGAGCCCGGGCCAGGTGGGACCGATCACTTTCCTCTTTTAAATATTAGCATTTCATTCCCCTCTCTGTTTCTCTGAGGAGCTGAAGCTAGAACCCATTTCCAAAAGTCCCTGAGACGCTGGCTGCACCCCGTTTCTCTCTGCCAATCACTGGAGTTTGTCTCATTTCACCTCATCATTATTCTGCCTCTCTCCCAGTCAGTTCTGCTAATTCTGTTTCCCTTTGTCTCTTTCTTCTGCTCCATGTATAATTGTCTGACCGGCTGATTCCTGACTCTCTCTCCGTCAGGATTAGATTTTCTTCAATTAATCCTGCAGAGATGTTCTGGTGTGTTCAGTTAATTGTGTGCAGTTTGCTCCTTATCTTTGGGATTTTTCATTAGAATAATCTAGAACTTTCATGGAGGTGGGGACTAGGGCTGGGAAATATTTCCAATGTTTTACATCTTCTCCTTCATCTTTATGCTTCCTCACAGGCGCCATGTTTGCAGGTTGGCCTGCAGTTTAACGCAACATCTCAGGAACATTTGGAGGGGACCAACGCTCCCTCTGCTTCAAGGATAAACAGATTCAATTTACAGGTCAAAGGTCAAGGTCTTTAGACCTCATGTGTCCCTCTATGTAAGACATATCAATGACCCATCACACCACAGAAACCCCAGTTCCTCTACTTGACCTCTGAATTTTCACCGCCTCTGCAGAGCTGCATGTTTATCGCTCAGGGAATAAAACTATGGCGGCAGATCTAAGATGGAAACCAGGGTCAAATATATGTTCAGTCATCAGCGCTCCAGTCAAAGTTGAGTCACGAGTCCTCCAAATCAGGACTCGAGTCAGACTCGACTCCAAGTCCTGCTCCCACTTTTCCAAACGTTGCCAATGTATTTCTGCAATCCAGCAAAGCTCATTTAAGCTGACCAGGTGGTAAACCTCCCATAGGCGGCGTTTGGGCAGAGGATTAAAAAAAACTCAGAGGGTGATTGGACATTCTGTCACATCTTTATCACAACAACAAAACACACGACGTAGCCCCCAACCGAGATGGCGCTATCGACAAATAAACTCCATAGAGGACTGCAAAACGGTAACCATGGCGACTGTAGACATGTCAGTACACGACTTTTGTGGTTTTTGAAAAGAAAACAACTCACTGCTGTTCTTTGTTCTTCTTTGAACCAAGAAATGTCGTCAAGTTCTGATAAAACTGGCGCTTCAGCAGCATCCACGCTAATCTCTTCCTCCATAACTGACCGACTGCTTACATCAGGACTCTGATACGCCTGAAAGTACCGCCCCTCGTTGCTGATTGGTCCTGTAACTCTCTAACTAGGACAAACTGGTTCAGATGAGAAACACAGAAATGGGTGAATATGTCTGCTTTGGGAGGTTTTGGTGATTAAAAGTGATAAATTGCCCATTAATGTGTGTCTGCTACCTCCATCTTACACAGTAAAGCTGCACAAATGTACAGTTTCTCCTTTATCTGATGGTTATCGTGTATTTCTAGTTATTTTGCTGCTATATTTCCTCCACTAGCTTCTTCATATTTTAATTAGCCTCTTAATTGCCGTTCTTCCTCTGTTTTCTGTTTGAAACCAAAGTCAAAGTCCTCATGTGTGACATTGTCCTTTTAAATATCTGATTTTAGTGAAGTAGCACAGATGAGCTGTATTTCAGGAGAATGAATACTTCTTTAATTCTGATGAAACATTAATGATATTAACACCCTCCCTGTCAGTTCCAGCTTCTTTTCTGAATGCTGCTAAAGTAACCGTGCGATTCAGACCATGTTCCAGAACTTTCCTGCAATTTTTGATCTTTAAAAACAGCCATTTTTATTATATTTGATTTTAGGAGTATTCATATTTTTAGGTATAGTCATTATTAATTCGGTACAGTGACCTGTTATGGAGGGAAACCCTCACTTCTTACCCGTCCCACCAACTTTTCCAAACATTGCCAACATATTTATGCAATTTAGACCGAGTTTGCTCTCTCCCTCTCTCTCTCTCTCTCTCTCTAGTAGTTAAATACCTGACTAAAGATCATGTTTCTGTAGTTTTTCATTAAAGATTTGACCTGTTTTAAACACATTTTGTCATTTTGAATAACTGACAGTTAAAATTGTCCGTTATTTTGTGTCTCTGGCTTCTTTTTTGTTGCTGTGGTGTTAAACATGGGTCCACATGGTTTTGTATTAGAATCATATTATTCTGGCATCCTGACAGCCTTTTCCTCCTCACACAAACACATCCGGATAAATAAAGATGTGACTTTTGGTCCCAGCGCTAGCTCAGGTAGTGGTTCAGCTTTAAACATGGTTTCTGCATGTCTGAGGATTTAATCAGAGTAATACCGCGGCGGATCAGGACGTCCAGCTCCAGGAGGAGGAGGGCTGTTTTTCTACTCTTGTTCTCGACTCATTTCACGCCGTCTGCCCGACTCATACATCTTCACTAATTACAAATTCAGACCCTTAAAGAAGCAAAGAGGTGTGGACCAAGGAAATTGTGTTTTTGGTTTGACTGATGACTTTCTCTGGAAGCTCAAGTCAACCTTGATTCTCCCTCTCTGTGTAGTTTAGTCAGCGTCCCATCTTTTTTAGGAGCGCTCAGACAGGAAGTGAAGGAAGTTTTCGCTGGCTGTTACTCTCATTGGTTCGAGCGCGGGATCAGATATTTCCCACAAACTACCGCTGTGACAGTGGGGTTAAAAATCAGATCTAGTGCTTTTTCTTTATTCTGACATCCTCCTAGCTGCATGGCGGTTAGCGCTGTTGCCCCACAGTAAGAAGGTCACTGGTTCACTTCCTGGTCATGCGTGAGTCTGCATGTTCTCCCCGTGAATAAAAGCACACTTTTCATTGCAGATTTCTCAAGGGCCCCTCCCTACTGTAGGCCCGAGTAACCAGAACCCTTTCCCCCCTGTGCTACACCCCTGCCACAGGTCACATCCACCCATTCACAAAGAGGTTGGCATGGAGGTTTGACCATCAGTATAAGCCAATCCCACCAGCAGTGGGTTAATAGTCTCGCCCGAGGCGTCGACGTGTGACTGGCCGCGCTGAGGATCCAACGATGCTGGCGTCTGCTGTGTTTAACTGTGGAGTCAAAGGAGAGTTTTTATTTTAAAGCACAGGAAGAAAAAAAACAGCTATCGGAGAAACTCTGGAGACTGATTAGAATTTGAGACACATTAATGAAGACATTTCTGATGAAGGTGGAACATTTCTGTTCTGACAGGAATGAGCAGAACTGGTGTTTATCACTTTAGATTTGCACACTGACCTTACCAGCCATGGTGCCTCACTGTTGTCCAGATCAACAGACTGATTGAATATGCAATATTTAACCTTTTATGCATGCAGGCCAGGCCAATGCACAAGGCTATATGAGCTCTTTCCATACATTTCCAAGGCTAATATTCTCAACAATAAGCGAGGCTCTGCAGCAGAGTCCGCGTTTACACTGAACTCATGCAGATTTATCTTGAATTTGACCTCGTTCACTGCATGTTTTAACCACCTGCAACATTGAGCATTAGGATTAAAGAAATGACAGCAGAGGATTCTGAAGTATGGAGTGGATGTGAAATCAAGGTGATCATGGTTCTTAGGAGTGAGTCTTTGCAGAGAGCCTGCTGGCCATGCTGTTTGCCTTCCTGGCTATTGGCTCTCTTTATTAACCTTGCAAAGCAGACAGATATGCCCAATTGCTTGTTTTTCACTGGTGAATCCATCTTATAAAGCTCCCATCTGAACCAGTTTGTCCTAGTTAGAGAGTTACAGGACCAATCAGCGACGAGGGGCAGTACTTTCAGGCGCAGCAGAGTCGTGACGTAAGCAAGCAGCAGTAAGAGGCCGGTGCAATTATGGCGGAAGAGCTCAGCGTGGATGCTGCTAAAGCGCCAGTTTTATCAGAACTTGATGACATTTCTTGGTTCAAAGAAGAACAAAGAACAACAGTGAGTTGTTTTCTTTTCAAAAACCACAAAAGTGGAGCACTGACATGTCTACAGTCGCCATGTTGTGCGTTATTCCCCATAGCTGCGCACACGCAGCTCAATAGCAGCTATGTCACGTGCTTGTTGCTCTGATTGGCCCGTAGAGATGTGACAGACAGAACGTTCATCCAATCACACTCTGAGTTTTTTTTCAAAGCCTCTGCCTTTTCTCAAACATTTCCTATTGAAGCTTTCCTAGATGGATGTGTGAAACACATCCATCTGGTGTGTCAGGTTATGTCTTTATATGATGTTGGACTAAAGGACACAATGAGACGTGAGGACAGACCGTCTTTGTGCAACTTGTTGCCTCCCTGGCCGGTTGCATCATTAAGATGAAAAATCCTGAAGGGCGTCTGACTGTTCCTCGTCTTCAGCAGCTCCTGTTGTGATTTAGAGTAGTTGTGTACTTTTTGCGTCCTCCCGCTGTCCCAACTTCTGGACGTGAAGCGCTGATTCATAAAGTCTCTTCCTGTGTGTTCTCATGCCGTCTCGTCTTTAAAAAGAAGTGATGGGACAAACTGTTGAAGCTTCTCCATTGATTTCCCTCTAGACGACTTCATGGCTGTCCAAACACTGATGCTTTGTTTGATATGAAGTCTGAAATCCACGAGTGTCATCTCGCTTCTCTGCAGCTTGACGGATTCCTCCATGACAGCCAGATCTTTCACAGTCAGTGAGCCGCTGGTGGAGCTTTTGTGTTTTTGTCTCTAAACATCAGCGTGTGCCGAGTGTCCTCTCTGGATGAAAACGGAGAGAGACCATCTGTCCGAGCTCTTTCTACAACATCACAGCTGCTGGACGCCCGCCCCGTCCCACGGTGACTTTTTATGCTTGGATGTTGAGCTCGGCTGATGCGTTCAGTGGCCATCGGACGTTTCTGGTCGAGTGGTCATGGAGGGCAGTTTATCAGTGAAGAAATCAAAGTTTCTCCTCAATATAAGAGTATTTCTGACTGCAAGTTTGAACCAGCCAGTCTGAAAGTACCATAAGAAGCAAAGAGAGTCGACGCTGTGGGATGGGGACTGTGGAAGAGATCGGAGCGTCTCTGTGAGAGACCAAACTTCTTCTTGTCCCAGGCTGTTTAGTTCTGCAGCAGCGTTGGACATCTGAACTTCTCTGGTAAATGTAGGATCAGGGTTTGATTTATCTGATGTATTTCCTTTGGCTTTTTAAACATCAGGTGACCAGAGCAGCTTTCACCACAACAACTGCTGTCATGTTTGAGCTCAGGGATGATTTAAGGAACAAGAACATTCCCGGTGTCAGCGGACGCCGTGACGACTCGGCGAGCTTCTCTGAAAAATGTTTTTGCTTGTTGGCTTTGAATAACACTTGAGTGCGATAAAGAAAGACAAATATTTAATGTTGGTCTCTCTCAGCTCTCTGTCAGTGCGGTCTGAGCGTGCTCAGAGGTCCTCATTAGATTCACATCCAGAGCCTGAACCACTCAGCCGTCACCGCTCGCCTTCTCGTCTGTTTCATCTCTGCCGTTATTAACGCCAGCCCGTCCACTCTCACTCTCTCTATTAGCCTCCCCTCCATCCACATCAGCATTTCTCTGCAGCGCCGTCTTCTTCCATCTCTTCATTTTGTTCATTAGTTCATCTTTTCGTATTCCTGCGTGTTGAGCGGCTCCGTTCATCCCTCTGTACGTTTAACTCCGTCACATTCTAGGCAGAAAACAGACGCCAGCTTTGAAGATTTGTCTCCTGCTGAGTGAGTTTTCTAAGACCACACATCAAACAGATTTAACCTGTTTGTACTTGGAGTATGTTTGATTTGTTTCCTTCAATCCAGCGCGGGGAGCTCCAACATGAAGCTGCCAAATCCCCCCCGCTGTGCGACGACCCCGTCACCTAACTCAGTGTTGCTAAAAGACGCTGAAATCCAGGGAGAGCTCGCCGTCTCTGCTGCTCGTCTGCAGGAACAGCTGCGGCTCCGCTTCAGCTCTAATTTAGATAGTAATGTAAATCACAAATACAGCTTTCATTAGGCCATCCCGCAGCTCAGCCAGCTTACTACTAATACTATAGAATTATTCATATGTTGACCTGCTTTTGGATGCTTCTACAGTAATGGAGTTATTTCTCAGAGGCAGAGAAAACTCAGCTTTCTTCATTGATTCTTCTCTCGAAGGCATGAAACAAACACAACACTTGGACGTCCATGAGTCATGAGCCTTTCTCAAACATGCAGTACTAGAAATTTCTAGAAACTTCAGGCCATGAGGCCTGAAATCTTCCTCACACATTCACCCCAGTTTCCTGATTGGACAGGGGCGAGGGGAGGGGAGTAGCGGGGCCTGGGGGGTCTCAGGAGGCAGGACATGACGTAAAAAGACGGAGGATGATTCAGAGATATGATTCAGTCCAGTTTATGAAGACCATGAAGTGAAACAACAGGACTTTTATAAACTGGAGGAAATGATCAAATTCTAACAGTGAGGTTTCTAAAGCTGAACGGTGAACACGACCATGGATGCAGAAGTGTTTAGAGCACTGATTATCAACTGGCAGCCCAAGGGCAAACAATGTGGCCTAAACTGGTAAAGAGGAAAAAAGGGGCAAAAAGTATCAAAAACGGGGTAACAGTGGCAAAAATGGTGCAAACGCAATAATGAAAAGGGGTTAAAAATGTGGCAAAATAGTTGAAAAGTGGCAAAAATGGATAAAAAAAGTCACAAAGGAGATAAAACATGAAGGAAAAGTAATAAAAAGGATTAAAGAATTTCAAAAATTGTGTTAGAGAGGCCAAAAGGGCTGACGAGTATCAAAAATGAACTAATATAAGGCTAAAATTGAATGGCAAAGTGGTATAAAGGGGTTAAAAAGTGGCACACAGGGGCAATGATTGGCAGGCAAGTGGCTAAAAGGGGTTAAAGAGAGGCAAAATGGGCAAAAAGTGTCAAAACTCCTGTCTCATCTCGCCCTGTCTCATCCGGTCCCGTCTTATCTGTCTCGTCCTGTCTCGTCTCAACTCGTCCTGTCTCACCTCGTCCTGTCTCACCTCGTCCTGTCCTGTCTCGTCTGTCTCGTCTTGTCTTGTCTCATCTCGTCCTGTCTCACCTCGTCCTGTCCTGTCTTATCTGTCTCGTCCTGTCTCGTCTCAACTTGTCCTGTCTCACCTCGTCCTGTCCTGTCTTATCTGTCTCGTCCTGTCTCGTCTCAACTTGTCCTGTCTCACCTCGTCCTGTCCTGTCTCGTCTGTCTCGTCTTGTCTCGGTCTCATCTTGTCCTGTCTCATCTCGTCCTGTCTCACCTCGTCCTGTCCTGTCTCGTCTGTCTCGTCTTGTCTTGTCTCATCTCGTCCTGTCCTGTCTCGTCTGTCTCGTCCTGTCTCGTCTCAACTCGTCCTGTCTCACCTCGTCCTGTCCTGTCTCATCTGTCTCGTCTTGTCTCGGTCTTGTCTTGTCCTGTCTCACCTCATCCTGTCCTGTCTCGTCTGTCTCGTCCTGTCTTGTCCTGTCACACTGGTCTTGTCTCAACTCTTCTCATCTTGGCTCATCTCATCCTGTCTTGTCTCGTTTCATCTTGTCTCCTCATGTCTCATCTCATCTCATCTATCTCGTCTTGCCACACCTCGCCTTGTCTCATCTTGTCTAGTCTAGTCTCATCTCGTCTAGTCTAGTCTCATCTTGTCTAGTCTAGTCTCATCTTGTCTAGTCTAGTCTTGTCTCGTCTAGTCTAGTCTCATCTTGTCTAGTCTAGTCTCATCTTGTCTAGTCTAGTCTCATCTCGTCTAGTCTAGTCTCATCTTGTCTAGTCTAGTCTCATCTCGTCTAGTCTAGTCTTGTCTCGTCTAGTCTAGTCTCATCTTGTCTCGTCTAGTCTAGTCTCATCTTGTCTAGTCTAGTCTCATCTTGTCTCGTCTAGTCTCATCTCGTCTAGTCTAGTCTCATCTCGTCTAGTCTAGTCTCATCTTGTCTCGTCTAGTCTAGTCTCATCTTGTCTAGTCTAGTCTCATCTTGTCTCGTCTAGTCTCATCTCATCTAGTCTAGTCTCATCTCGTCTAGTCTAGTCTTGTCTCGTCCTGTCTCGTCTCATCTCCTCTCGTCTCCTCTTGTATCATATGAAATCATATCATCTCAGGCTATTGTGTTTGTTTCGTCTGGTTTCATAAAGAGGAAGGCCTTTTTCTCTAACTGTCCAACAATTCTGTACAGCACTGTGAATGGACAGACGAGGACGCCAACGATCTCGCCATTCTAGTATCAGTATGATTGTTTGGAGAGAGTGAAGCTTCTGCAGTGTTTTGTGGTATTTTGCTGCAAAATCAAAATATTTCCAACCAATGACTGAATAATAAAGAAATAAGACTGAGTTTAAGACTATGCACCAAAAACATCTATAAAAATTAAAGCCTGGTATCTTCTATCTTTAAAATCCTATCTGCTGCTAAATGACTGAGAAAGACTGACCTGTTGAGCGTCAGACATTTAACTCCCGTGTCCGGGTGACTCATCAGGTTAAAACAGGAAATCGGTTTGTTGAGCTCTGAAGGTCTGACCCAGAACAATCGCCCTGATCCGGTGTGTAAAAGTATGAAATAGGAGCGAGTGTCGTTTTTAAGTGACGTAGAAAAGTGACGGTCATTTTTAGATCCTAAATCCTCGTCTCCCTTTAAGTCGTGGCGTTGCTTTTCTTTAAGGATAACTCGGAGAAAAGACTCAGCTGGTGAGTAATGGTTTAATTTCATACTACCCGGCAGTGACATGCCACAATGAAACTCAGGCGGAGTGCTTTCTCCTCATTTATTATACACAAACAGCAGTAATGAATATGTGAATGCAGCACTGTCATATAAAATGTATGATGAATACCGCTGGCGTGCGGGTACAGAGCATTAATGCTTTATGTGTAGCCGGCGGCGATCGGAGGAGATGACAACATGAGGCCACATGAGCAACAGGGAAAGCTGTTTGAATCCACACAAACACGATCGCTTTGTTTGTCACGCCGCAGAAATACTAAGAGATGTGAAAAGAACGGCACAAGGACAACAGCGGCGTGCTGAATAGAGAGGGCAGCTGAAGACGCCGCAGTAAACAGCATCAGTCTGCACAAACATTCATCCTGTTCACATAATTAGGAGCTTTACTTCAGCTGATGGACGGGGCCGTTTTAGAGCTGCGATTTCACAGTTAAGGCCTTAACACAGCAGCAGGAAGAAAGTAACCCGGGCTTAATTTAACAGGATTATCCAGGGAGACCATCCTCCCTCTTCTTCTGCTGCTTTTCTTTAAGTCTTGGTGGACTGTAGAAGAACTTAATCCATAAATCTGTAATCTGAGCCCCAGTTATGTCAGAGGAAACGCAGACGAGGATTTAATCAGGGGCTTTCACTGTAGGCACCATTGTCTGCTACTGTATGAACGAGATCTCCCCTCCCTCCCTCTCCTCCCTCCTGCTGGTCTGCTTCACATCAGTCAGGTCGGTCCGTACCTGAGCACACCTGAGTTTATACTGGGGATCCCCCAGGTTAACATCTGTATCATGTAGATCTACAAACGTCATGTCAGAGGGTGAATATTCCTCTATTCCTCCCAGCATTGTGAGTATTCTCGCTACAACTCGCTCTCTTTCTCTCTGTTACACTCCGACTACAGCCACCACTTTCTCGTCTCCTTGACCAGGGCTGGGTCTTTCAAACTCTCTTTCTCCAAAACTGTGAATAGAAACACACCCACAAGTGCTGCTGGGATTGAAGTTACTCATGTCTGCCATCTCCTGGTGTAAAGTGGTAACAACATTAGGCACCATATTTGCAGCTAGAGCCTGTTAAATTCAGCAATGTTACTTGTCGCAGTTTTGCAACTTTGGTGCATATTATTAGAATATTAACTGCTCTGATCAAAGCAATATCAAATTTAAATCAGTATTTATACTGTAGCCTTCCTTAAAATGTAAACCCCCTTTCTCCAAACTGAATTTAAATGGGCAGGAAAGGTTGTGAAATGAAATTAAAAAGTTGCAAAAAAAATGGGTCAAAAGAGGCAAAAAAAAAAAAAAAACAGGTGGAAGGTGGGAAATAATGGGTTTAAAGTGGTAAAACGGGCAGTGAATAGGATGAAGAAGTGGCAAAAGTGGGACAAAAGAGGCAAAAAATAGGCAGGAAGTGGCACAAACTGGTTATAAAGGGGACATATTTTACCCTTTAAGACAAGTTTCTATTGGTCTCAGAGGTCCTCAAACATGCCCGTGAAGTTTGTTGCTGTAAAAACACTCCAGTATTGATTTCTGCATGTCTAAAACCTCCTCTGTTTCAGCCCTACTCAGAACCGGCTGTTTCTGTGTCTGTGGCTTTAAATGTTAATGAGATGTCTGACTCCGCCCCTGACCACGCCCCTCTCAGGGAATGGATGCAGCACTCCTGATGCAAGAGTACCTTGATGCAGACAAGATGGCCGACATACATCCAATCCATACCGGAAGTCTCTACCTGAAGTCCGTACGTCTAAGGTCAGGCTGAGGCATTAAAACCTGAGTGGTTAGGTTCAGGGTAAGGCAGTGGGGAAGGTGATATATCTGAGAGCCAGCACCAAGGGCTAGGCTTAGACGCGAAAAAGACTGACAAACACTGGCAGCTGAGTCCAACACCAAGAAGACACTTCCTCTTGGGACTTCCGGCATGGATTGGATGTATAGCGACGCCCATGTCGGCCATCTTGACTGCAGTTGGGTCCCTCTCGATGTTCCAGACAATTTTATCAAAAGTTAAGGACCTGACTGGGATCAGAACCATCAATCTCCCAGACCGTAGTCAGCAGGGTAACCCACTGAGCTATCCAGCATCTCAGCTGGATGGGCCAACCAAACCTGGGGGCGGGGCTAACTCCCCATATGGCATCATGAGGCTAAAATCTGAGATTGGATGTTTTAGCACACATTTTCTGAAAGGTGGAAAAAGAGAGGAGGAGGGAATGGATTTTTCTGGACAGACCAGAAAAGCCTGAATAAGTGATTTTTACATAATATGTCCCCTTTAATGTGGCTATAGCAGGCAGAAAAAGTGGTCAAACGGGATTACAAGTGACAAAAATGATATGAGGTCGCACAAAAAGGGCCTATAACAGCGTATTATGGTTGAAATGGGCATGAAAGTAGTGAAAATGGGTTAATAATGACAAAAATATGTTGACAGAGGCAATAATGGCAGATGAAAATGGGCAAAAACAGGCAGTAAAAGTCAGTAAAAAGTGTTGAAATTGGATTTAAAAGTGGCCAAGTCAGTTAATAGAGCCAAAAGGAGTTTAAAGTGGCGAAGATGGAACTGATGAAAGTGGCACCAATGCTGATCTGAATGATCTCGTTAGATTCTCGTTTTTGTGAAGAGAATCAAAATCAAACTGTCACTTATTGGTTTAAGCTTCGATCTGCGATGCATGATGGTAAATATTTCTGGAATAGTGGCCAAGTTGTTCACTACTTTTCTCAGTGCATTGTGGGACATAGACGAAGAGCACTGTAGTGAGAATGATGCTCTTCTCTGTGTGGTAAAACAGGAAGTGATTTTGGGTGACAGGCGCTGTTTTTGAGACTCCAGCGACCCTGGTCCTGCTCCCACATCTATGCTGATAGCCTCAGAGGAAGAAACGGACCAGGGCTGCAGGAATACAAGGGTTCATGAAGAGACCGAGGACTACCCCGTACTCCTGCATGGTTGCATTCACATCTCCTTCATGCACATGAATCCTGCCTGAGTCCAGCTCTCTGGACTCTCTGGGTCTTGTATGTTTGTGTTCACACTGACCAAAGGAAGCAGACTTTGGGGTCCAGTGTACCCAGATCTGGGCCTGGGTCTCTGATGTGAAGCAGAGGAGTGCACTGAGGAGAAAGAGACCCAGAACTCGCTGGAGGGATTTTCTATCCCATCCAGCCAGGGAACGCCACAGGATCTCAGGAGGGGGGGGGGGGGGGGGGCGTCTGGTCGACATGGTCAGCCTGCTGCCATAGCGACCCCAGATAAGGGGAAGAAACCGGACGGATGGAAAGCATCCCCTAAAATGAAATAAAGATGTTTACTGGCCCTTCCAGCGCTATTAAAGCCTCCTGCAGTTAAAATCCACAAACAAGCATAAACCCTCTGTATGTCCCCCTCCTGCTGTTTGACTTTATAACTCCTAACAGAACATGAACACGACCAAGTGAGGCAGAACTGTCCCGGTGTCGTGTAATTGGACCAACAGTCATCTCATTATGGCGTCCATACAGGATATTAAACTCAGAGGTTGCTGCTGCTCGGTCACACATCACAGCTCCGCTTTTTACTGTCAGAAGACAAAAAGCTGCCGAGGTTTAAAGTGGGCCATGGAGCCTCTGCTGCAGGCGCCGGGGAAGCCCGTGTTAAAAATAAAACAAGGCTCATTACAGCGCTGTGGGTGCAAGTGTCATGTAGCATATGTTACACCCAGGAGTAAAGGATGAGGGCGATAAAACAGGAGTCACAGAGAAAAGCTGGTTACGCTCAGTCTGCAGCTGTTAGGAGGAGAAGAGGGTGAGGAGCATCATGCTGGAGCAGCTTTATGTGTGTTTGATGAGCTCTGGTGTTCTACAGAAATATCAGTATTTATTACCATAACACCGTTTTAATGCTCATTAACAGAGAGGAGAGTCAGAAGGAGATAACACTCAGGCACAGCCAGGGTTGTCCTAAAATCAGATTTTTACCCTCAGGATTGTTTAACATTAGTCACTTTCAGGCTGCTAAGTGCCAAAAATGCACTTTAATATTGTACATTCATATTTTATTCTACTTTCATTGAGCTGTTTTTTTTACCTACAGCTGACCTGATTACTGATATCAAATATTTACCAATTTATAAAGCTGTTAACCCTTTGAATGCCGGGTTTTTGTAATGATGCCACCATGTTTTTAATGAAAAATAAAACCAAAATACGTTATTTTCTACATGCAAAGTAATGTTTATGTGTTGAATTATTACAGCCCAGGATATGTCAGTGATTAGCTGCAACACTGGTTTTTATACATTATTATTTTTTGCATGTTTTTTATGCCACATAAGGCCAAAATGACGCCATCTGGTGGAGAGTAGTGAAAATGATCAAATCTGAGGCAAAAACCCAGATTGACTCCCTACGGAAGCAGATTAGGGCCATTTTTGATGGAGAAAATAATTTAAGGCAAGTGGAAAATGAAGTCGAAATTTCAAATGAAGTCGAAATTTTGGGAATAAAGTCAAAACATAATTTCGTGATTAAAGTCGAAAAGACGAGAAAAAAAGTCGGAACTTGAGACAGTAACAGAGAGTCATGACTGTCTCTACAGCCCTATGCCTCACAAAAAAAGAATATGTGAAATTATACCTCATTATTGGATTTAACAACAGAGAGATTCTCTCTCTGCCACATTAACACACAGCGTCTATGATCCGCCAGTAAAAACAAGCTTCAACTTTATTCTCGTTATTTGTACTTTATTCTCGAAATTTCGACTTTATTCTTGAAATTTTGACTTTATTCTCAAAATTTCGACTTTATTCTTGAAATTTTGACTTTGCCTCGACATTTCAACTTTAATCTCGACTTGTCCAAAATGATTTTCTCTTTCGTAAATGGCCCTAATCCGCTTCTGTAACACCCAGTTATAATAAATGCATCTACTGTATTATGCTTTAATGGAAGTGAGGTCTAAAATGTCCGTCTGAATGGGTTTCAGTGGAGCATTTTTGGCTCCTAGCAGCTCCAGTGTGACTCTTGCTTGTAAACGGTCTATTTTAGACTTACTGGAAATAACCAGGTCTAATAAGAATACACAGTCTTGACAAAATTCATGTCATGAACATGCACACAGACAAAACTATCGAACAGTGAAGAATGAAAAGTTGATGAGGTCCTTCGAGACCTTTGACCTCTCCTCTAACTGACCTGCATGGATGACCCAAACAGCCTCAGCTGTCACTGATGTGGAGGAATGAACTTGACCTTTCCTCTTGGCTTTACAGGATATGAGATGGTTATCTTTAGTGATGTGACCGCCATCTTTCTCTTCCTGTTTCTGTGCAGATGGGCGGCACCATGTACAACACGGGGAAGCACGTGTCCCTGCGGCCTGACAAAGCCCACCTGGTGAACATCTCTGGGGGTCCGCTGAGCTACAGCTACCGCCTGGAGGAGATCCGACTTCACTTTGGCAGCGAGGATGCGTTGGGCTCAGAGCATCTCTTGAACGGCCAGGGCTTTCCTGGAGAGGTGGGGAATGCGACGATAACACATAAACAGGAGACGGAGCGGTGAATACCAACAGGCTGATAAGATAATTAGTGACATTAGAGGCCTGATTATGATTAATGACTGCAGGATTAGGCCAGCTCAGACACCCCACACACATGCACTGGAAAGGGAGGTCGCTCATTAACGGGAGATCTTGTCAGGTTGTCTCGTCTTTGTGCACGATTTAGAGGAAGAGTGGAAAAAACTGAAGTTTTCCTCGTTCTATCTACTTAGATATCAGGGAGAAACATCCTTTCTTTCTTTCTTTCTTCCTCCTCTGTTGTCACAGTAAACAGCAGAGCAAACTCACACCACATTAATATGAATTTTAAATGAACACATTAATAAGAATGACAGGTTGAACACAAAGAAAATCCTCTGACCTTCATCATCACTATGTATGTTTAAAGCCCAGACAAAAATACTGCGTGTATGTAGATGTTTCCTGGATTATAACTTCAGTCAGATCCATCGAGAATTTGAACAATCATCCGAAAAGTCGAGCAGTCGGTTTAATGGCTGGCGACGAGTCTGACTGATAGTTCATTCCTGATTTATTGTCTACATTTGATGTGCGTACAGAGATGGAAAGAGCTTTCTCCACAGCATTCTTCTCGTCCATATGTCTGCATGATCTCTTGAGATGTAATACCACCTCTAACAGTGGGGGGCAGTGTTGAGCAACGCAGCCAACAGTTAAAGCCAGAGCAGAAAAACACAACGAAGAAGAGCGTTTGAGAAAATGGAAGAACTGTCAGAGGAAACTTCGCTGTATATTCTTTGAGCTGTCAGAAACTACATAGATACACTAAATGGACAAAAGTATTTGGTCACCTTACCATTCCATCAACAGGGACTGTAATGACCTTCTATTCTAATCCTTGTACTTTAGTGTGGAGTTGGACCCCCTTTTGCAGCTAAAACAGCCTCCACTCCTCCACCCTGAACTCATCAAACCATCAAACCAGGTCCTTCCAGTTCAGGGGTCAACAAGTACATTAGCACAAGGGCCAGATTTAGTCCGGACTTCAAAATAAAGAAATTGAATCATATTTTGCTCTGATTAACACACACACACACACACACACACACACACCCCCACCCACCCCCACACACACACACACACACACACACACATATATATATATATATATATATTTATATATATATATATATATTTTTTTTAGTATTTGTATTTTCTTTCAAATCCCAGAGAACGGACCCCTGAAACCCAGAAAACAGAACCTCCCCAGTTGTAATTTAAGACAATATTAACAAATTTTTGACCAATTTTAACCACTTTTCACTGCTTCATTTGGCCATTTCTGCAACTTTTTTTGCCACTCTGAACCCATTTTTATATTTTTTGCCACTCTTTAACCTCCTTTAAGCCACTTTCCTCTAAATTACAGCCCCTGTCTGCCACTTTTTAACCCCTTTCACTACTTTGCCAGGCTATGTTTGCTATAATTTTGCCACTTTTGACTCATTTTTTATACTTTTTGCCCATCAAACCCGAATTTTCTCATCCTTTAATCCCTTTTCACCAATTTTCTTTCAGGTTTTATCACCTTTGTGCCACTATTGCTGCAACTTTTCATCGATTGTGCTACTTTTTATCCCTTTTTTATTACTTTTTCCCACCATTTTTGCCCCTTTTAACCTATTTTTGATACTTGTTCCCATTTTTTTCCTCTTTTACCCATTTTTGCCACTCTTATCACCATTTTACCTGACAATTTTTGTCCCTTTGTGCCACCCATTTGTCACCCATTTTTGCCGCTCTCTTACCCCATTTCACCACTTTTTCTGACCATTTTTGTCTCTTTGTTCCACCAGTCTTAACCTATTTTTTAAAATCCAGTTTTTAAATATTTACTGATAATGGCTGACCAGGGAACCTTAAACAGATCAAATATTAAGTCCTTCTAAAACCATTTCAATATTAATCATTTTGGTTTAACAGCTGTAAAGATACCCATAAAACCACATCTTCTCATCTGCCTTTTCTGAATTTAATGATCTTCTGGGGGCCGGATTGGAAGCTTTGGGGGGCCTGATATGGCCCCCGGGCCACCAGTTGATGATCAGTGTTCTAGTCCTTCTTTATGCTCTGGAGCTCTCCTGACATGGCCGTGAGACGGACAGCATGTAGTACGAAAGGGGTGCGGTCTTTGCCAGACCAGGAGGAAGTCCCTTGTCAAACGTAGGCTGGCGGTGCTGAGGTGACAAGGACTGTTTGGGCTCAACCTGAGCAGTCAGTCTGAATGGGGCCTTGAACATGAGTTCTCTGTAGGAGGACTCTCTCATACCTGTGGTCAGGTGGGAGGATACCTGGAGAGATGGAGCATGGCCGTTCAGTACAGGGCCAAAGAATGTGTCCGACATTCTGATCTGACTCACCAGACCAGCATTAAGTTGATGTAAACGATAGTTAGCTAACATTAGAGAACAACATTAACACAGGCTGATGGGGACTAGTGGGGTTTCTTTCCTGCTGCTTTAATGCTCACCTTATATTTACTGTTTTTATTTTGCAGGTCCAGTTGATCCATTACAACCAAGACCTGTATGCTAACTACACGGAGGCGGTGAAGAACCCTCACGGCATCGCTGTAGTCTCCATCTTCATTAAGGTCAGGACGTCCTGCTCTGTACCATAACATCAGGAAATGTAGTCCTATTTACAGTAGCTTATTGTAACCCATCATTTGGACACTGACCCCTAGTGGTGGGAGGTTATATGACAAAAGGCAGACGTAGAGACATCAGGAAGAAGGAATCATCGGAATGATACAGTCCTGTTAGAGTGGAGGTCAGGAGGCTGGAGGAACGACTGATCCATCGATCTTTGTACAGAATGAATTAAAAACACATTTTGTCAGAAGAAACCTCCCAGAGAGGGCAGGTCTGGACCACACGTTTAAAAGTGGGCTACTGACTCCACAAATCCACATGAAAGGACAAAAGAGACGAATCCAAGCAAGTCCGCCGTAGCTGCAGCTCAGGACGACAGCTTCACGTGTTTGTTCTGTTTTTGTAGCACATCAGGAGTCTGTTCTCGCACAGCCAGGTCACGCAGTCAAACTGCATCGCAGCCGTGATGGACCGGAGACAGACCCAGTGGAAGTCCTGGGTGAAAAGTCTAAAATACTCAGACATTAAAACCTCTGTCTGAAGTCTGGAGAGGCGGAGTCAGAGAACGCTCACATAAGGTCCTTTTCCACCGATTGGTCCACTTTGGTTCAGTCCAGTTTGTCACAGTAAACCGGATCTTTCAGCTAGCTAGCTACTGTCCAGACCTGTAGTAGGGGGTCTGCAGGACTGAGTCCTGAGTGATCTGGATCAGCTCCTCTCCTGGTAAACCTACATCTGTAGGTAAACTCACCTTTTCCTGCCCTAACCTGCTGGTTGAAATGTTTTTAGGACCGGAGTTTGAAGTGTTGGGTCTGTGAGCCACCACCTGTAGAAACCCTGGTCTCTGAACCTCTGGGTCGGACTAAAGGAAAGGAACAGATCACTTCCTGTCGTCCGGGTTTGGAGGTCTTGTTGCTGTGAGCTAATGAGACGGTTTGATGCAGATTTAAAAGCCTGGATTATTTTACAGAGAGGATAGCAGCTCAAAGCTTAGGCCTTGTGTTTCCTTTCACCGTGTGTGTTTCTGCTATAAATATTTAATCCCTCTCCTCTTTTTTTTCCTTCTCAGCTCTCTGAGAACTCCAACTCCTTCCTCAACCGCATGCTGAACAGAGACACCATCACCAGAATCAACTACAGGCGTAAGTCTCACACTCAGATACTCTTTCTACTCTCTGAACCTCTCATTGGCTGTCACAGCTCGCCGTATCAGGAGGTAGATCTGCGTTTTTGTTCATCTTTATCTGTGAGAGTTGATGAGCCAAACTTCCTTCCTCCTCTAAAGTCGACTTTATTCCATCCTAAGAATCATAAATGAGATTATTTACCGCTCCTCCTGAAACGTGGGATGTTTTCATTTGTTTTCATCAGGTAAATGTTGTCGTATATTTAGCTGATCCCTGGAGTGTTCCAACAGCAGAGAGTGTCAGATATTCCCCCTTAAACATCTGAGATGGAGAAAAGAATGAATGTTTATGAGCGTTTCACAGGAACAGGTACATGACTCCTAGAGTCACGCTCGCACTCATCATCTCACGCTTTTATTTTGAAGGTGCTGAAACTGAAGTGTGGAGCTTTGTGTTGACACAAGCCTCTCTTAGATTTTCCCCTCATGATGTGATGTGGGGCTAGCCCCGCCCCCAGGTTTGGTTGGCCCTCCCCGCTTGGAAGAAAGTTCCGCCCTCCTCTCCTGATCCTCCTCTCAGCTGGCAGCTGAAATAAGGATCAGGAGAGCCACATCCATTAAACCACATCCATTTCCTGAGAGGTTTACGGCTCTGTCTTCTCTAAATCCCGACTCTTAACAGGTCCACTTCACCGTATTTCCATCCTGATGACTCTGTTAAAGGCTATGTTGAATGCCTGCCTGGGGTTAAAATCCTGGTGTTCTCTTCGATGGTCAGAAAGCGTATGTTTAAATCTGTTTTATTTGATATGGTTAAAGCCGGAGCATCGGAGCATCGGTCGGCATTGATCTGAAAACTTTTCATGACTTATTCAAAGATTCTGTTTGAAAAGTTTCTTCTTCACTTCATTAAATTTCTGCAGCTGCCTGAAGGCAGTCAGACGGACGTGTAGATAAATGTGCATCCTCGGACGTCCACCATGTTTATCAGGATTAAATCTCACTGGGATGACACCGGGCTGCTCTAGTAAAACAGCAGCAGACGCTGCATTGTTCCTCTTTGTTTGTGAGCCAGACATCAGATTAGAGAAGCTCATTAAACCCGGAGTCACAGGCTCTTTTCAAACTTTACAAACAACTTAAAAAACATCATTGGCTTTTGTTTTAGAAATGCAATCCATGGAGGGAGAGAATTAGAATAAGATCTGACTGAGATCCAATAAAGTCTCTTTTCTGCATACAGAGTTGTGATATCTGATTAGAAATACTTCCCTAACTTTACCAGCATTACTCTGCATCCTGCAGGCAACCAGGACTTCCTGCAGAAGCTTTAATCTAACGTAAAAATGCTCTGCTCTGATTGGCTCAGCATCTTCAGCATTATCGTCCAAAATTTCTGTGTTGATACTTTCAAATGTGTCATGTCTAAAAATATGAAATCTGTTATTTTATTGATGGATTTGACCAAAACATGTACTCTGGTTTTTTCATTTCATATTTTCAGTTTGGCACAGTTATGACTTCAGTCTATTTTTGTACTTTTATTTCATACGTTGACCTTTAACATTTATTATTTTGACTTTTTATCTCATATTTTGACTTTTTCAATTTAAAATTTTCATTTTTTTTATCTCATATTTTGAGTTTCTCAATGTATAATTTTGACTTTATCTAATAATTCTGGCTTTTTGGCTTTATTTTTTACTTTTTATCTCAAATTTTGATTTTGTAGATTTATTATTTTCACTTTTTATCTAAAAGTTTGACCTTTTAAATTTATTATTTCGACCTGTATTTCAGATTTTGACCTTTTAGGGGCACAATTTTAAATCTAAGTCATACTTTTGCCTTAAAAACATGATTGTGCCTTTCTTTTTTACATATTTGCCTTTTAAAAACATTATTTTAACATCTTATTTTGTGGTTTGACCTTTTGAACTGATAAATTTGACCTCAGATTTTGAGCCTTTTAGCATCATTTTGAACTTTTAAATCTCAGAATCTTTTTTCATCAGTGTGAGTTTTCCCCCATAATTGATTCCTGGTAAAAATGAAGTTAACAGTTTGGTTAAATGTGGACCCTGTCAGGTTAGACCTTAATCTAGACTCCAGCCCCGTCTATGATTGAGTCTGACGCCCCTGCTCTAAGCTCTGCTGTGACACAACGATGCTCCCCGTCAGCGAGGGAAGAAAACACAATACAATCTAGGATTCTTAACTAATCAGCACAAAAATCCGTTTCATCCTGATGTTAGAGGGCTAAAGTTAGCACAGCTGCACACGCAGAGGAACTTTTCTAACTCTTTATTTCCATATGAACACACGCCGACTTTAACCTGAGATTGAAGGTTTACTTAGAAAGGAGCAGCTTGTCTCCGTTACTTTAGTCTCTGATTACTGAAACCCAGCCTGATTGGTCTGAACGTTACAAACAGAGATTCCTCTTCTCTTTTCTTTAACAGCATCGTTTTGCTCTCTCAGTCTCGTTTCTTTCATCTCTGCAGACGATGCGTTTTTATTAATGGGCCTGAACATCGCCGACCTTTACCCTGACACCACCCGCTACATCACGTACGAGGGCTCCATCACCATCCCGCCCTGCTATGAGACGTCCACCTGGATCCTCATCAACAAGCCCGTCTACATCACACAGATGCAGGTAGGACATGAGCAGGTTTGTAGAGAATAAAAAGGTAAAAGTCCGCTCAGTTCTACATTTAAAAGAGCATAGACTTAGGAAAGTTGCTCCTCGTTTCTTGTTCTTTCCAAATAAAGGCAAAAAGTCCCAAAATGTAATCTTTGGAAAATCCAGATAAACAAAGAAGAGGTATGACAGCAGAAAGAAGAAACCAAACTGCTGCGTCTGTCTCTCTGCAGAGCTCGGAGGTATGGATTTCTCCCAGGATGCTCAGTGTTCAGAGGTCATGTATATCAGAGTATCGTCAGCATAACGGTGAAACAAATGCCCTCAGATCGGCTAATTAAAGCACCAACAGGGAGCATGTACAGCGAGAAAAGAATAGAAACAAGGGTGCAGAATGAGTAAATGTGATGTGGGAAAAACAACACGTATTCTGTTGACTGGGGCAGAAATGTAATTTGTAATATCCTTGCAAGCACCGAGCACAAACAGCTTTGAATTGCAAATTACAGCTTCATAACCTGTAAGTGAAAGCATCTACTTTTCCCTAAGTGGTTAGGATGAAAGAGGCTGTGCTGTAACAGCAGCACACTGAACATCCACCCAGAACACAAAATGTTAAATCGCATCCTCTCAAAAACCCTCTCTCCCCTCCCTGCGTGTGTTTTTTAACCTGTATGAGAGCAAAAGAACTCGCTGCATCCAAATGACACAGCTGTAAACGTGCACGCCGTGTCGGAGCCCCGCTCAGACTAGAAAGGCTTTTTGTGTCAGTGAAGAGCAGCTGCACAGATGAGATGCTCTTCAAATCAGGAAGCTCAGCATCAAAGTGCAGCACATTTACAATCCAGCTCGGCTCTCACCTGCATGCATCAGTGTAATCAACTCCCACACACCATCTGCCATTTACTCCCTCTTTATTTACTCTCACTCCCCATCCTTTGTTCTCAGCTGCCCGTCAGCCCTCTCTGATCTCTCGTTTCTTCTTCACTCCTTTTTGTTGCTGCTCCGCTTTTAACACTTTTCTACTTTATCATTAGTGTCATCATTACAGCTCCAGCCTTCATCTTCATTGGTCTTTTCTCTTTCTTCAAGGCCGTGTTTACACGACAGAGATTTCAGACAAGAAGCGGACGCCTTTAGCTGCTTTAGCCTCTTAGTTGACGCGGCAGTGGAGAAAACAAAGAGCAAACTTTTGAAAACTGCAGCGCTTCTGTCATTGTGTAAGTTCATCTAACCCTCAAATTCCACGTACTACATCGGCATAGCGATCCACATCCCCACCCTGGGGGAAATCTCTTCCTCAAACACTGTGCATTTCCACAGCACACACTCTGGTCTATCCTTTCTTTCATGCCAGAAGTGCCACTCCTCTGTGCTTCCCCCAAGATGTGCACCAAGTCTGTTTTCCTCCCAGAATCCCAGAATAACGTGGACGTGAACGGCAGAGCAACCTCAGAAACCTGTTGTTTTCATGCTGCTCTAAATTTGGACTTCATGATCCTTCAGTTCCTGCATGAACTCTGTAATTCTCCAGAGATCTTGGGATCTCTGGTCTCCGGCTGCTCAGGGTTTATGCCGTGTTTCATCCAGTGGATAAAGGCACACGCTGTCAGACCGCAGCACACGCTACGGTGCAGAGGGACTGTGGATTGGTGAAACAGAGACCATGAAGCCCAGCGTTATCATCATCCGTCCCCCCAGTGTAATACAGACTCAGTGGTTAGTGTTTGCTCTGCTTATTAGAGGCGACACGTCCTCCTCCAAACAATGAAACTGCTCAGGAATAACTGAGAGAAACCGACCAAAAACGGGATATCTCCAGCCTCAAACTCACAGGACAAATTAGCCCCCCTGGGTGTTCTGTTGGAGCGCCCACGGACGGCTCCAAAGTCTGGATCCGCTCATTGTTTTGTTTTGGCTTTTTGGAGAAAAACCAAATTTTAACTCACTATCACTGTCCTCATCCATGCCCCACACTAAAACTTAAATCCACCAAAGAGCCAAACTGTTGAAAAATACCTTTACTAGAGCCACAATCTAAGAGGTGCAAAGTGGCAAAAACAGCTTAAACTAGCAATAACAGTAAGCTAAAGGAGGCAAAAATGGGCAAAAAGCAACAAAAATGGATGAAATGGGGTAAAAATGGGGATGAAAAATTAGAAAAGGGGTCAGAAAGTAGAAAAAATGTGAGTAACAGGTGGAAAAAAATGGTCCAAAAGTGGCAAAAACGTGGCAAAAAAATGAGTAAAAAGTGACTAAAATGGGCAAAATGCAGTGAGGAGTGGCAAAAATGGGCAGAAATAGGAAACAATTTGTATTAAGTGGCTAAAGGTAGCTGAAATGGGTGAAAAGTGGTCCAAAAAACGGTGAAAAGGACAAAAATGGGATAAAAGTGGCAAAAAGAAGTGGCTAAAATGGACAAAAACTAGAACAAAAGTGGTATTTAATGACAAAGCGTAGCTTAAATGGGTGGAAATGGGAAGAAAAAAATTATGAAATAGGGCTAAATGGGATAAAAGTGGCAAAAAATGGGTAAAAAGTTGCAAAAAAGTGTCAAAATGGGCAAAAAAGTAGGGAAAAGTGGCTCTTTTGTGGGGATTTATGTCTCCTTTAGGTCTTCATTTGAAACAATAAACCTTAAATAAAGGAAAACTTTGACCTTAGAAATTATCCATTTAAGTCACATTAATCAGTTTGTTTCCCACACTTCTACAGTCGGCTTCAGTTGACAACTTTTAAATTTGTCTGTATATTTCCATTACCTTTATTTGCAATTTTTTGCCACTTTAAATCAATTTTTACTGCTTTTGGCCTACTTTTGTCACTTTTTTGCCCATTTTTTTGACTCTGTTATCCTGCTTTTTACTTTTTTACTTATTTTTTTACCCATGTTTGCCACTTTTCACCCGTTTAAGCTGCCTTTTGCCATTGACTGCAACTTTTTCCCCAAAATTTTTGCCACTTTTTGCCCCTTTTAGTTACTTTCCACTCATTTCTTGTCATGTTCTTTTCCATTTTTTGCTGCTTTTTGCCACCTGTAACTAATTTTTTGTCACTTCTCACCCGTTTCACCCTTTTTTGCTGCTTTTTGACCATTTTGCCCCTTTTAACTTACTTTTATTGCCACTTTAGCCTAACCTTGCAAAGCAGATGGATACGCCTACTTCCTTGTTTCTCACTGGTGAATCCATCTTCAAAGCTCCCATCTAAACCGTTTGGGCCTGGTTAGAAGGTGACAGGACCAATCAGCGACGAGGGGCAGTACTTTCAGGTGGCAGAGTCGTGACGTAAACAAGCAGCAGTAAGCTGGTGCAGTTATGGAGGAAGAGATCAGCGTGGATGCTTCTGAAGCGCCAGTTTTATCAGAACTTGACGACATTTCTTTGTTAAAAGAAGAACAAAGAACAGCAGTGAGTTGTTTTCTTTTCAAAATCGGCAAAAGTTGAGTACTGAACTGTCTATCGTCGCCATGTTTTGCATCATTTCTGCACACGCGCAGCTCGATAGCGGCTACGTCACGTGTTTTGTTGCTCTGATTGGCCCATAGAGATGTGACAGTCAGAACATTCATCCAATCACAATCCAAGTTTTTTTCAAAGCCTCTGCCTTTTCTCAAACGTTTCCTATTGAAGCTGTCCCAGATGTGTGAAACGAATCCATCTGGGATGTCAGGTTACCTTTAACCTTTTTTTATTGCCACTTTTCACCTCTGAGATTATGGCTCTTGCAAAAGTATTTTTCAACAATTTTCTCTCTGGTTGAGCAGGGTTGAGTAACACGGTTCTGGATAGATGGATAGATAGGAGCTTTATTAAACTGAGGGGAATTCAAGGTGTCTGGTAGCAGCTTACAGACTCATGGCGATGGACATCTTTTACATTGAACCCCCCATATTTACCAAAACAAAAACATTATACTCAAATCAAAATTTTAAAAGAAAGATTGAAAACAGGAAAATTAAAAAGCCTAGCTGAAAAACACAAAGAAGCTACAGTATATACAGTTTAAAGCAAAAATGTTTTTAGCCTGTACAAGAACAGAAGCAGTGTGAAAAGTTACAGCAGTGTTTCATAGAGGTAGAGCGATTCAGCAGTTGATGTAAACCTGCAGACTTACCGTGCAGTGTGATGCCATGTGAGGTAAACTGATGGTGAATTTGAAATTTAAAGTGTCAGCTGTGTCTTGAGACAGCCGTGCACCGGGAAAACTTCATCCAGGAGTGGGAAGGAGCGCTGCCATGACAGAGAGGGGTTGTATAACCTGATGGACAGGGGAACAAAAGAGCTCCTGAGTCTGCTGGCGGTGCAGGACTGTGACAGGAATCCGAACACACTCCTCCCCCCGGTGAAGGCGCTGTGAAGAGGGTGGTGGAGGCTGTTTCTGAGTGTCCCTCTCTCTGCCACGGTCACACAGAGTCTGAAACTTCTCTTTTCAGGTCTCAAATCCAGAGAGCTGCAGAACTCAAACTCAGCACATCCTAGTATCTGTCTATAGGTCCCCTGGTCCATCATTAGACTGATATGAAGACGTCTGGGGGTTGTTTGAGGGGCTCGGTTTATGAGGACTTTTTTGGATCATCATAATCTTTCTAAATGCATTTTTTCAATCTTTGCACCTTATTTACTCTCAGAATACATACTGAAGATTTTAAGACATAAATCTCATATTTGATGCACACCTATGACTGTATCTTGAGGCCCCGTGGAGCTCAAGGCCCCTGGTGACTGCCTACCTGTGCCTGATGGTAAAAGTGCCCATGCTGACAGTCTGTGTTACACACTAATGTGCATTTATTTGGCTAGTGTGTGAGATCTTCTCCTTCCTGCAAAAATCTCATCTCTCCGCCCTCCTCCACAGATGCACTCCCTGCGCCTCCTCAGCCAGAACGAGCCCTACAAGATCTTCCTGAGTATGAGTGACAACACGCGGCCCACCCAGCCCCTCCTGCAGCGCTGCATCCGGACCAACATCAACTTCAGCAAGCAGGGCCGAGACTGCCCAAACAACCGCGCCCTGCGCCCGCAGTACAGAGGTAAGGGGGCAGAGGGGGGGCTTTTTCTGCAAGGAAGTCCAGCATTTAATACACTGGGATGAACGCTGAAGAAGAATCCTCTCTTCTCCGCTCCTTTAATGCTCCTTAAAGCAGTTTTAACGTGCTTTTTCAAAGAATAGAGACATTTTGAAATGTTTCTGTCTAACCCTCCAGATCATGCATCATCAGTCTGACATGGTCAAATCAATTAGCTCTGATTCAGCTCTGTAAAATGCTTAAATATGGAAACTTTAGAGGGAATGCATGCTTTTGAAGCATAAAGGATTTAAGATCACTGGATTTAAAGCCAAACCACAGTAGCTGTGGCTTTAATCTTCTAATGTGGAGAATTAAAAGCTTACAAACGTGTGCAGCGATGTAAAACAGAGAGATTGAGACCAGCTTTGTGGAGAAATCATGAAAGGAGAGGGTTAACTGATTAAGAGGAGTGACAACAGTCACATTAAAGGCGATAATTAGAGACCAGATAAAGCAATGCTTAGACAAATCTTCCCAGCGTGTCGTCACTCCTTAAATCAACGCTTTAATGAGCTCAAAGCGCAGCAGCCGCTCCTACAGTGAT
The DNA here is from genome assembly GCF_018320785.1 of Cheilinus undulatus. Lineage (NCBI taxonomy): Eukaryota > Metazoa > Chordata > Actinopteri > Labriformes > Labridae > Cheilinus > Cheilinus undulatus. Next base: position 40,796,606 of record NC_054885.1, read on the forward strand.
GGATATATTCCTGTGTTTAGACTCTCAGCTGCAGCGGGGTGTTTAACCCTTAAAGGCCTGGATCTGAAATAAGGAGAAGAAGAAGAGATCCAGCTGATCATGGAGCGAGGAGGGAAGGTTGAGTGAACCCGGCTCCGTGTCAGCCGAGTGTTCAGAATGTGAAAATAGAAAATGAAACAGAGGGAGTCTCAGGGGAAGAGGAGCAGGGAGAGACATATGAAGGAAGAAGAAATGTGTGAGTGTGTGAGTGTGAGTGTGGGAGTGTATTGTCTGTTTGTGTGTTCAGGAGGAACACGGCGAACGTGGAAGTGTTACGCAGCGAGAGTGGGAGTGCTCGCTGCTCTCCAAATATCCCGGGTTATCGATCGGGCCGAGCTGGGGAGCTCTGCTTCCCTCCAGTAATGTTTGTGAGAATGCAGAGATCCCAGCTCTGGTTTCTGTTCACTGCTCAATGAGTGGAGAGAGAAGAAGAGTCGAGACAAGACAGGGAACGTAGAGAGCAAGAATCAGGCCAAGAGATTTTCAAAACCTGGGAGATCACTGACATGGGGACAGTTTTCACTGATTTTTAACGCTGAAATACTCCAAATGCACAAGCAGGGAGTTCATCTGAGGAGGAGGACGGAGTAAGGTGATGAAGTCAGTGCAAAAAGGAGAATTATCTGATTTTTGATGTTAAAATCCTCCAAATTCAGGCTCTAGACCTATGGTCCTGATCTGGTCTATCCTCAGAAACATCCTCTTTAGTGAGAATCTGTGAGGGACTTTCAACCAATCAGCTTTAATTAATAGTAAAACACAAGACTGAAAAAAGAGAAAGGATGAAAAATGAATAGATTTAAAAGTGTAACCTTAACCCTTCATTACAGAATACCTAAGATACACAACAAAGGAGAGGCTACAACAATCTACGAAAGATACAGGTAGATCTATATAAAGTAGAAAATAGATCTGGAGAGAATAAATTCTTTATGAAGCAGAAAACATTTCTGTATGGAGGAAAAAATATCTCTTGGAGGATTAAATACAACACTGTAATAAGTAAAAAAAAAATACTCTGTAATAAGTAAAAAATAACACTGTAATAAGTAAAAAATACTCTGTAATAAGTAAAAAATAACACTGTAATAAGTAAAAAATACTCTGTAATAAGTAAAAAAATACTCTGTAATAAGTAAAAAATACTCTGTAATAAGTAAAAAATACTCTGTAATAAGTAAAAAATACTCTGTAATAAGTAAAAAAAATACTCTGCAATAAGTAAAAAATACTCTGTAATAAGTAAAAAAATACTCTGCAATAAGTAAAAAATAACACTGTAATAAGTAAAAAATACTCTGTAATAAGTAAAAAATAACACTGTAATAAGTAAAAAATACTCTGTAATAAGTAAAAAAATACTCTGCAATAACTAAAAAATAACACTGTAATAAGTAAAAAAAAATACTCTGTAATAAGTAAAAAATAACACTGTAATAAGTAAAAAATACTCTGCAATAACTAAAAAATACTCTGTAATAAGTAAAAAATACTCTGTAATAAGTAAAAAATACTCTGTAATAAGTAAAAAAAAATACTCTGCAATAAGTAAAAAATACTCTGTAATAAGTAAAAAATACTCTGTAATAAGTAAAAAAAATACTCTGCAATAAGTAAAAAATACTCTGTAATAAGTAAAAAAAATACTCTGTAATAAGTAAAAAAAAATACTCTGTAATAAGTAAAAAATACTCTGTAATAAGTAAAAAATACTCTGTAATAAGTAAAAAAAATACTCTGCAATAAGTAAAAAATACTCTGTAATAAGTAAAAAATACTCTGTAATAAGTAAAAAATACTCTGTATAGAGCATAATTGTAGAGCATAAATTTTGTTTCTTGCAGAGTAAAAAAATCATCCTTCAGAGTTGCATGAAAACACTTTATAGAGGAAAAATTACTCTGAAAAAATTACTCTGCAAGCAGAGCAAAATTTACTCCAAATAGACTGGAACCAAATGTTATATTTTTCAGAGTAAAATTTTACTCAATTTGAGTAAAATTTACTCAGTTAAATATGCATGCATACATATTATTTTGCGCTTTTTTCCATGATGTGGGAATTTTTGTGTCATTTTCCAGAGACATGAAGGAAAATTAGCTTCTTATCATGGGGTAGACATCACTCTGGTCTTAAGAAAAAGGGATGAGTCAATTAAATCTAAAGAAAAACATCCCAAAGTTATCATGATATGATGGAGTCAGTCAACATGCATGGATGGAGAGCACTGTGTATTAAAGTTTTAGCATATTTGAGCCAAAGGTTGAGGCTGAAGTGAGGAGAAGATGTGGGGAGTAAGCCTGCCTTAGGACACCATCCAGTGGGAAGGAGGATTGACACAACCCCGGTCAGCACTCTCGTATATACCAGCAGTCCTTCCCTTTGTTGACTTTCTTTTGTTGGCGGCTTTTGGAAAAATGTGTGGAATTGGTGACCAGTTCCACACACTTTTCCAAAAGCTGCCAACTACAGCCGACTACTTGGCAAAAAAGAAGGGAAAAATGCCCCGACGTCCCCAGCTTCACCCAGAAGCTCTTGGCAGATCTTTCTCAAACTTAGGTCAAAGGTCAAGGTCATGGGACTCATGTGCATCACTTTGATTTCTCAAGACCACTTTGAGGGACTTTTGTCAAACTTTACACAAATGTGCACCATGACTCAAGGATGAATGAAGAAGATTTTGGAGGTCAGAGGTCATGGGACCTGGTGATCAGCCTTCTTCACTCCCACATAAACAACCCTGACCCTTCCTCTTGGCCCCCCGCCGTGCTCTCTCTGTCCTGTAATTACACATCTCACAGAGACGTATAACCACCAGGCGATTGTTCTAGTTTTCAATCATGACATGTTTTTACGGTTGACCTTCAGGGCCACCGTAGCTTCACGTCTTTGTCTGTTTCTAGATTGCTTGAACTTCAGGTTGAGATAACACCTGAAACTACTGATGTTTGTCTTCAAAACTCCTCCTGTCCTCACATGCAGTCTGTATTCTACACTAAGTTTGAAATGTTTTAAGCTCTGGATGTTGGAGGAAGTCATCAACGACCCTGAAACATTAACAAATACAATAAAAAGGTTATAGAAAATAGTGCTAAAGGCAGGCTGCTCCCTGCAGGCGCTTTGCTCATAACCAAGCATGGACTTGCACAGAGTTGCATTTCTTTATTGGACACGGAGGCAACGTTACAAAGGCGTTCTAGCATGCAGCTCTTCCATATTGTGCCTGAGGTTAATCGAGGCTTTGTGCATTGTTAGCGCTGCAAACACCAGAAAGCAGCCCCGAGTTGTGTTTGCACTCTACCTGCTGAACCTGGTTCTGTTTTTTTCTCTGAGAATGAGGGCAGCTGATGAAACTGCAGGCCAGAGAGCCCAGATAACTCTGAGAGAAAGAAAAGTGAGTGATGTGGAGCCAAAGTTTGGAAGTGTTCAGGTACCGAGGAGTCTCAGGTGAGCAGAGATGAGAGGATTAATGATGGAGAGGAACGCTTTCCTCAATATTCCTCTCTCCTTCTGAAACTCATTAACTTTAAAATCCAACTTCAGGTTCTTCTCCTCACCACATCGACGTCCTTCTCAGTGTTCATTTTGGCAGCTATTTTTAATTTTAGTTTTAGTTTTAGTCACATTTTAGTCATTTCTACCCTTTTTAATTTTAGTCTAGTTTTAGTCCATAAAAGTCCTCACAGTTTAGTCTTTACTTTTAGTCCAAGCATTTATTCTCTCTCCTAAATCTGGTACCAAATCATGGTAGTGTGTTCTCTGCCAAACCTGGGGTCCCTGCTTTCTACAGCTGAGAGGCAGAATAGATACAGATGTGTTGTTTTAGACAGATTTACCCACCGTGGAGAAACATCACAGATTAAGAATGTCTGACAAAAACTACATTACGTTTTAGTCTAGTTTTAGTCATCACAGATCTATTTTTGTTAGTCTCAGTCTAGTTTTAGTCATCACAGATCTATTTTTGTTAGTCTCAGTCTAGTTTTAGTCATCACAGATCTATTTTTGTTAGTCTCAGTCTAGTTTTAGTCATCACAGATCTATTTTTGTTAGTCTCAGTCTAGTTTTAGTCATCACAGATCTATTTTTGTTAGTCTCAGTCTAGTTTTTGTCATGGGAAAAAAGTCTGTTGACAAACATTTTTAGTCAAAGAAATTAACACTGCTGTGTCCCGACATTTTTGATTGAGGGCCACAAACAGACCAGTATCCCCCCTTCGATATTCTCCCCCTTTAGTGTAGTAAAGTTAGTCAAACCAGGGGACCAGGAGGGTCAGTCGTCCCCTACCCCCACTCTGAGTCCAACAGTGGACCCCAGGAGGACTCCAGTGATTAGCTAGTGCTAATAAAGTTTTCACTCTTAAAAGAAGTCACAACAGCAGAGTTTTTATCTTCAGTGGGATTTTTTTTATATATGTCCAACTGTACTGGTTCCTGTTTCAATGCCATTGCAGTAAAAACAGTCCTAAACACTCAGTTCTGGCTCATTTCTTGTTTTCAGTGATGAAAAATTGCAAGCCAGCTCTTTCACACTGTCTAAATTGCACAAAGACATCAGCATGTGTTGCAGTGTGCCTCCAATCTTTGATGGATTTAATCCTCTCCTACACACCCATCTCATCAAATAGATGTAGTTTTCTTAAAGTGTTGGTACTTTTCCAAACTCCTTTTCATGAAAATAACAGTTTGAAAACAAGTGCTACTGAAGTATTGAAACCTTTTTTAATCTTACTACATCTTGTGCTGCTAAATAAACCTGACAGTATTTTATTTTGGTGGTTGGTTTGAGTAAAAAGAAGCATCCTCTCTATTTAATAATGACTGCAGGATAGAGAAAACGGTGCATTTTTCATCATTTCATCACTTTATTGCTGTTAGAAGAATTAAATCAGACCTGCCCGGGTTCAGTAAACAGTGTAGAACTAGGACACAGCTTCAGTCGTCTTCTCCTTTACCTTTTTCTATTTTCTCATGCACACATTGTGTTTCTGCACAACTCGTGATACCTGAGGCAAACCTTTGTTCTGTTTTCTTCACACTGTTTCTTATCCTTTCTCTGCTAATTATCTCCTTTCCTCCTTCTATCCTTCTTTATCTCCCTCCTTCTCCTTCTTCTCAGTGAATCAGTGGCTCCTGAAGTAGAAGATAAAATGATCCGAGGCTACAGGAGTACTGGCTGGATTCATTCACGTGTTTCACGGTGCCAAACCGAGCTCGGTTGAACTGAATGGATGGATTAAATGACAGTGATCTGGGCCGAGCTCCACAGATCTACAGTCTGCTGTGCTTCTTCCCACAATCTTTACTCTGAACTGGACCAGCACGGACATCTTTAATCTGAACTGGACCAACAGGGACATCTTTAATCTGAACTGGACCAGCACGGACATCTTTAATCTGAACTGGACCAGCACGGACATCTTTATCTGAACTGGACCAACAGGGACATCTTTAATCTGAACTGGACCAGCACGGACATCTTTAATCTGAACTGGACCAGCACGGACATCTTTAATCTGAACTGGACCAACAGGGACATCTTTAATCTGAACTGGACCAGCACGGACATCTTTAATCTGAACTGGACCAGCACGGACATCTTTATCTGAACTGGACCAGCACGGACATCTTTAATCTGAACTGGACCAGCAGGGACATCTTTATCTGAACTGGACCAGCACGGACATCTATAATCTGAACTGGACCAGCACGGACATCTTTAATCTGAACTGGACCAGCACGGACATCTTTAATCTGAACTGGACCAGCACGGACATCTTTAATCTGAACTGGACCAGCAGGGACATCTTTAATCTTTAGTCTGATCTGAACTGGACCAGCACGGACATCTTTAATGAACTCCACGCTGTACTTCTTTATCTGAACTGGACCAGTGTTACATCTATAATCTGAACTGGACCATTTAAAGACTTATTTTCTGAACTGACCAGCAGGACATGTTCTAATCTGAACTGGACCAGCAGGGACATCAGAACTGGACCAGCACGGACATCTATAATCTGATACTGGACCAGCATTGATCTTTAATCTGAACTGGACCAGCAGGGAAACATCTTTAATCTGAACTGGACCAGCACGGACATCTATAATCTGAACTGGACCAGCACGACATCTTTAATCTGAACTGACCAGCACGGACATCTTTAATCTGAACTGGACCAGCACTGGGACATCTTTAATCTGAACTCAGCAGGGACATCTTTACCCCATCTTCAAGATGGATTAGGGGGATGCTGATGTGCACAGCTGTACATAATGTTCTGTCTGTTGTGTTAACATAAAATGTCCAAACATTTAAAGACTTATTTTCTTAGGCTGATTTTCAGGATGTTCTATAAAGACAATGGAGAGCTCAGAACGTGACCGCCCACTAACTGGAGGGATTATATCATCTAAAAATAAAAATAAAACAACAACACATGAAGACTTGGAGAAAAGTCTTTATTTGTTGTCGCATTTCTTAAACAACTATTGTACTATCAATATTATTATCATATATTGCATAGATGGGCATCAGGCTTAAAATATATCCTTATACTTTGGCTCCAGCATGCTTACCAACCTTCTAAGGGTACTTTCACCCCTAACCTATGTGGTTTGATTGAAATGAACTTGAGTTCGATGCAGCATTAGTTCAGTTCATTTAGGGGCTGTGTCCATAGCTGGCTTTTTTAGCTCTGGCAGCACTTTTTAAATTTTTCACATTTTAAACCAAAGCCAATGTAGTCCAGCGTTCTCAGTGCTCTGGGCGTGATGTCTGCTGTTATTGTTGCCGCGCTCAAAGCACTCTTATTTGGAAACTGTTCAGCTTTTAGAACAGCACTGCTCTCCTAAATGTCACTTCTCCTTCACTTGCCAATCACAATCAAGGAGGGGCAGGACTTCTGACAATAGCAGAAGAGAAACCGATCTGACTCGGCTTTCTTCATCTTTTTCAGTAGTTTTCAGGTCTGTGGCTGCTGCCTGTGTCAGGACAGGGTTCCTTTACATTGTTTGCATGTCTTCAGTATGATATTTCCTTGACATACACAAATACGAAGCACATAGAGCTGTTTTAAAACAGCATTATAGATCCTAGCAAGGAAAATTTGATTCATATTTTTGTAACGAAGCAACAATACCATGATGAGAAGTACTCCTGAAATGAGGTCCTGAGCGCTGCTAGTAAAAACTCAGCTGGCTATAGACACGCAGCCTTATGCTGGTGTGAAAGCTGACCACGGAACCCTGATGCCAGACGAACAACTGGACCAAGACCACTTGAAAAGGAGGGTCCTGAATGGCTTCCATTCTCACTCTGGTGCGGTTCGTTTGTAGTAAGGTGACAAGCCGACCCTGATCAGGTCTCATTCAGGAAATATTAAATGTTTTAGGATCAGCTACTAATACCAGCTGAAGGCCTCATCCTCTCATTGCACTGCCCTCTGTCCCTGTCCGTGGTGCTGAAGGTCTCATCCTCTCATTGCACTGCCCTCTGTCTCTGTCCGTGGTGCTGAAGGTCTCATCCTCTCATTGCACTGCCCTCTGTCCCTGTCCGTGGTGCTGAAGGTCTCATCCGCTTATTGCTCTGCCCCTGTCCGTGGTGCTGAAGGTCTCATCCTCTCATTGCACTGCCCTCTGTCTCTGTCCGTGGTGCTGAAGGTCTCATCTCTGATCCCCCCTGTCCAGAGGGAAAGGTGTCTCTGTTTATGAGGTATCACTTGTAGGAAGAAGACCTGATAAACTGAATAATAATTAAGGATAATTATTAAGGAGATAACATGATCTGAGATAAAATAACAAGCACTCACTGTGACACAGACAGAGAGATTTGTTAAATGTCGTCTGTGCTGTTGTTTATTAAATACAAACAATGTAATTCGGTAACATTATCACGTTGGTTTAGACAACAGAGTTCCCTCCTTCCGCAATTTTAAAAAACAGTTTTTTATTTAGCATTTACTCATGACTCCGAATTATAGATTTCAAATGTGTTTATCTAGGTTTAAATGTCAAAGTTGTATTCAAGTATAGGTTTGTCATGTCAAATGCCCCCATGTGAACAGACCAAAGCTGACGTCAAATGCAACAATGTAAAAAAGTCAGTCCTTGATTCAGACCAGATCAGCATAACTAGAGGTGTGAAAACGTTTCTATTAAAAGACTCCTCAATTCAATAGAGTAAGCCACAGAGATGGGCAGAGCACAACGCTCCATGGCAACATGGACTGGACCCATTCAGGGGGGCTGTATGGTACTGACAGACAAACACAAGTTGACGTTGCTGCCTGTTGTCCAATGTCAAACCCATTAAGAATGTCAGGAACAATAGGCGCTATTGTAACATAATCAAGGATGTGTCCTGGATGCCCTTGACCCTGATTCAACAAGACTGGCGTGTCAGAGTTTCTGGTCGAGTCATGGTCTGCCGTCATTTCCCCGGTTACTGCACAACCAAGGACACATGATCAGTCACAAGTCACAGCTACTTCCATGTGAGTCATGATTCAAAATTTCATCCTAAATCAGAAGAAAATCTCAGCGAACACCTGGTATTACTCACACCTGTTACTTACCCTGAGACATTTTTCATCAAACTCGAAGAGTGGATCAGGAAAGACTTGGGAAGTAATTTTTGAGACTTTTCAGATCTAAGATTTGTGTTGCCAAGTCTGACATCGCACAATCATCGAAGACAAAAAAGGCTTGTCATGCTGTCTGGCTCTTACTTTACTTTATTTCCTGTTTGACGTGATGTTGATTTAGTGATGAGATCAACAACAAACGGCAGGCCAAACAGTTTTTATTTTGAAATTGTCAACATGCGCTATGCGTCTCCATTTCTGACTTCCTGTTTGAGTCGATCTGCTGAGAGAAGACTTGGTTCATATCTAGATTGGAGCAAAGCGGCATGGCGCTTCACAGTGCCTAAGTGCGGACGGACGGCTGTGCAGACGGACTCTGTGGAAATTGCGGGTTTTAACTTAGAGGGTTATTTTAAAGAGAATATGGATTTCAGGTTTCTCTGCTGCAGGAGAAGACAGAAAGAGACTTAAACTCTGCAGACCTGAACAGATCGAGTCAGTGGAGACTGAAGTAAGGCGGTCACGCATTTTGCATGATTTTACAGTAGTTCACTTGTCTTAAAGGAGTTTTATTATAACATTGTGACAGAGTTGAGCGGCTCCTTTCATTTACATTGCATTATAAAGGGCAGGCCTCCATCTCCAAACAGCTACCTGATTATTTTTTTAAACATGAGATACTTGAGACCTGATGAAAGGGCAAGCTTTCAGTGAAGAAATCCCCGAACCTACTTAGACCTTGCAGACCAAGACCAACAGCCAGGGTCATCAAGTAGGACCTTCCCTCAGAAGCAACACCATAAAAAACGGGACAGTGAGAGCTGGTATCCCCACCATACCATATCTTGCTTTATTTTCTACCATACGGCGATCACAGCCCAAACTGTCCCAGGCTCCCTACATGATAGTTAGAACCGTGGCCCCTGATGGCCCCACACAGAGCTGTGTGCTGAGTTTATGACACCTTTAATGTGACCATGCAGTCTCTACAGTCAGGAGGCCCGTCAAAGCCCACAACAGTCATTAATAAAGGGGGAGATGTTAAAAATGCTAACTGTGACCTGGAGCATGGATCTAGATCTTCTTCTAGATCGTTCTGCAGACTTGACTACTCTGACTAAGGGTTTCAGCCTCAGCTGATGGACATGAAAAAGACTGTTTGATTCAACAAGAGGCTGCAAGCTGCTACTGATTAATTCAAGGATCTCCTTTCAAAATAAGAGTCTCACTAAGAGAAATCATGTTGTTGATGAAAACTACTGTTGTTACAGAATCACATTATTGATGATTTTTTAATAAAGTTATGAAGAACAATCATTGAACATCATTAATCAGTAACATCACAACACTGTCCATCAGCTCCTCTGGTCTTTTTCTCTGTGAAGTTCTTTCTCCTGATTTCTCCAGCAGGGCTTGCAAGCTCTTGCCAAATTGTGTAATTTTAGATCCTAAGAATCCATGCTGCCACTGAAGACAGAAACTTTCCATATTTGCAGCACCACCCTGAAGAGAGGTGCATTTAAGAACCAACGGCAAAGGTTGATTATTTTAAAGGCCTGCAGCTTATGAAACACACCACGTAAGTGAAAATGAAGAAAAATAATCGCTCTAGTTCAAGGCAGCACAGAGTTTGGTCCAGGTTACATAAGCCGGTCCCTTTACACCAGAGAAGAGCTGACGGCCTTGGAGGGAAAAATAAAAAGTGCTGCTAACACTGAGACACTTGATGCTACTGCACACTCAGTACTTAACTGATCTGAACTCTATTTAAGACTTGATATTTAGTATTCACAGAAGGTTTCTGGTCATTTTGATAGCATTAGAGTGTGGACTCATGAGACAGGGGGGTTTATTGCTGTGAAAGAGTTGGGGAAATTGCACATGTTCTGAAACAGGCTTTGCTGTTGGAAAAGGGATTTATTTTCTTTCTCATTATATGAGGATGAAATGTTTGGATTTGGTGCAATAAGAGGCGAGGTCTGTGTTATTTCTCAAACATCCACTAAGGCTGTTTAAATGTGGGAAGCCACAGATAGAAGGACTCTTTAAATTGATTTTAACATTATATTCTTCTGAACACGATACCCCTCCCCTTTAGTGTTTTAAAGTCAGTCAAAGTGGGCTGAGATCTGCTGATGGTGATTAAAGATAAAAACGGTCTACATTACAGTTTTATAAAAGCTGACAAGACAAACAGCCAATCATTGTTAAGGATTAAAGGGTGGCCAATCAGATATCAGAGGGGCCCTTGGTCCACCCTTGGTCAAGCTGTTGCTCTGAGCAACAGAGAGAGGAGACGCTGACGGCTCATCTCCACATTCAGAGCAGACTGAAAGAAGCTGACAGGCTTTAGAGGAGTGCTGGTGATAAAGACGGTCAGAGCAGGATGATGTGGATATCTGAGTGTGAGGTGGAGCAGACAGAGGAGAAAAAGAGCACCATTCATACCGCTGTCGTCCTTTTGTCTTAACTCACCACTGATGTACAGTACCGTGAACTTCTAGGCATGTTTGGGCCAAAAACTCAGGCGGCAGTAAGATGAAGATGTGGAAGGTAAGCTGCCTGAGGGCACCAGCAGCTGGGAGGGAGGATTGGCACAAACCCGGCCATGCTCTGGATGCCCTTGCATATCACCAGGATCATGGAAAATAATCTGTCTGAAAAACAACAAAGACCACCATTAGGGCGAATGAGGGAAGGATGTGGTACGTAAGTCCTCGACTCCTCTTGTTGCCTCAGGACCCATCACCAACTCAGTTATGAGCAATCACGATGCAAATTTCTTATATATATATATATATATATATATATATATATATATTTTTTTTTTAATCAGATTTGTTCCTTTATTCCTAATAAAAACCAATGGCGGTTTCACATTGAACATGATTGGTTTGCACTATGCCCCCCCCCCCCAGCAGCTGCTCTGGTCAACATTAGTTTACGCTGCAGACAGTGGAGTCCATCCTGATACTATGGATGTTTTTATCTTTGTTAAAGATGCAAAAACGACCCTGTTATTATGATTCTGCACTGATACGGCGGTTTTTGGAGAGAGGAAATGTTTAGGCGGACTTTACAGTCAGTACTCCAGCTCGGTTGCCTTCACCTGTGAATAAGTACTTATCTATCCTGTCCGAGACTTCCTCTCCAAGTGGACTTTGGGATGGTGCTTGAGAGCAGTCCGCTTGTGTTCCCACAGACCAGATGGAACCAGACTCAAGTGTACTTGGATCCAGCTCTGGGTTGTGAAACCATCCTAAGTAATCCCACGAATCCTGCAGCTAATAAAACACAGAAACTTTAAAAAACTGCGGGAGCATCCCAAGGCGAGCTCTAATAAAAGTTACTAAGAGACACTAAAGGAAAAGTAGGTTGATTATTTTAAGGGCCAGCAGCTTATGAAATATACCCCCAAACTACAAAAGAACAAAAATAATTCTCAGCAAAAATCTGCTGTATATCAAAGCAGCAGCAAGTTTTGTCCAGGTTGCGTAAGCATGTCCCTTTACACCAGAGGACTGCTGGCCTCCAAGGCTACCTATAAACCCAGAGGAATAGCCCTTTATGTAAGTGATCGCTTTAAAGAGAGCTGCCTGAGTCACACTCACTGCTGTTACAAAACTACCCCCCCACCAGTATCATCACACAAGCATGGTGTTGATAGCATGATACAGAGGGGAACAGACTCCTGCACTGTACCATGATTAATTTAGTGTTTTGTTTCTTCTCTTCTGGAGGAAATGTGCAGGATAAATGCGTGCGCTCATACGGCGTTTGGAGATGCTTCTGTCTGCGGTTTGAGTGGCAGAGCGCGGTACAGTAAAACAGAGAAAGTGGGACACGTCTGAGGCTGCAGGTGCTCTGCACCGTCTGCTGTTTGGAAATGTTGACAGCCAATCTCAGTTTCAAACTGCCACTAAAATAAATAAAACATTCAAGTGCAGCTCAGACTTAGGAAGGCATTTCCATCCTTGTGATGGCTCAGATACAGGGATGATGTAACGTGCACATCATCTACGCTTCCAGGAAACATAGGGAAAGGAATTTTATATGAAAATGCCTATACACCATTCTGCATACTCCTCACTGTATAATTTATCAGAGAAATGTATGAACTGATGCAAGACAGCAGCACTTAATAGACAGCAGTCATTACTTTAAGGATTTACTGAAGAAGAAGCTCAGCAAAAACACCAACTTTCTGGATAAATCAGTAGATTTTAAATCTTTAAATCTCATTTGGTCTAGACTTTCTGACCTTTGATTTTTAATCCAAATCTAAATGACGGCTGTGAAACCCCCCCTGGATCCATGGGCGTAGTACGGGGAGTGCTGATAAAGAAGGGATGTAGGGGGCACCAAATTTTTTTTTTTGTGTCATTACTGAATCAAAAGCAACTTAATGAATCAGTCAACAAACTGAAAGTCATATCAAATAGCGTAAAGTACAATGGGGGGGGGGGGGGGCTCCTCTAAAACCGTCCTAGCTACACCCCTGCCTGGACCATGGGCCAAACAGTTTGGCCTTGATCTGACCATAAGAGGGGGTCTCTGCCCAGAATAAACTGAACCAGGGTCCGGTTCATGACCAGTGTGAAAGTATTATTTTGAAATGTTCCGACTGTTGTATCAACGACAGGAAGTTACATCACAAGAACCAGGAAAAAGAAATCCAACACAAAAACAAAATGAGCTGCAGGAGCACATGGGAGAGGAGGAGACGATGTTCTTTGGGTCCAAGTGGAAAAACCAGTAAAACTACGGAACCCTCCCACTGTCTCAGAGGGATGATAGAGGACGAGAGAACAGCGCCACCTGGAGGTAAAGAAACTGTTAGAGCAGTTTATGAAGGTGCAGGTCTGTGAAAAAGTGGTGCTGCCATTAATCACACCACTCTCCTCCTCTCCTGAGTCAGCGTTGCCATGGCTCCAGGACTGCATGCCGTCTCCTGTCTACGACCATGACGTCGTCGTCTAAGCTCTGAAGGTGAACTCTAGCCTGATACTGCTCTTTGAGTTCATGCTGTTGTAGAAGTAAATCAACTGTAATGATGATGGACTGTTTTATTCATGTTTTTCTACATAGAAGCTGCACACATTACACAGCATGCTGACGTCAGACACCTGCCAGCCAACTAGCCCATCACCGTGAACAATAGAGACACGCCGCCGTGGAGCTGATGGCGATATCATGAAGATTTGTCATGTAAAGTCTGTTTGCACCAGTTACCCACATAATGGAACAAAAACACCAACCTCAGTCTGAGCTCTCAGCTGTTAAGACCCCCTTTCACATAAGAGCCTTAGCTTGACCCTAAAGTCTGTCATCAGGCTGATCTGTCATGCATAGCTCCATCTGACACGCCTGTTCCCAGTCAGAGAATGACCAGACCAACCAGAATCACTGGAGGAGAAAGAGGCCGTAGCTACAGGTGGTTTGGTTGTACTGCAAGCCTGAAACAATGGCGGCCTGTGAAGAGATGACCATGGATTCAGCTATAGCAGCAGTTAGATCAGAGCTAGACAACACTGTTTTTAAATAGTACACCACTTTCCACATTATTATGCAAATGACATTTTTCTCTTATTGTCCTAAATATTAATGCAAATGACAGAATATTTTTCAAGTCATCAGCCGTTAAAGCATAATTCAAATGTTTTTGAACAAACTTCATAATGACAACCGTTATTTTTTAAAAATAAAAACCTTATATTGCACTGTTCCACATTGCTAAGCACATCATAGTTTCAGAACATTTTATAGGTTGTAAAGAACTGAAAATGGTCATTCATTGAATTTGCAGCATTAGGAGGTCATATTTACTGAAATCAAAGCTATTTCAATCAAAACCATCTTAACAGGCCAAGCTCCATGTTAACATAAAGGACATTAGTGTCTGATTCAGAGCACAGATGGATTCCTGCAGATAAAGACATAATGAGGAAGGTTTCTGACAGACTAATTCATCAGATTAAGAGAGCAGCTGCTAAAATGTCATTACAAAGCAGCAAACAGGTATTTGAAGCTGCTGGTGCCTCTGGAGTCCCACCAACCTCAAGGTGTAGGATCCTCCAGAGGCTTGCAGTCGTGTATAAACCTACTATTCAGCCCCCCCTAACCAATGCTCACAAGCAGAAACGGTTGCAGTGGGCCCAGAAATACATGAAGACTCATTTTCAAACAGTCTTGTTGACTGATGAGTGCCGTGCAACCCTGGATGGTCCAGATGGAGGAGTAGTGGATGGTTGGTGGATGGCCACCATGTCCCAACAAGGCTGTGACGTCAGCAAGGAGGGGGTGGAGTCATGTTCTGGGCCGCATTCATGAGGAGAGAGCTGGTAGGCCCCTTTAGGGTCCCTGAAGGTGTGAAAATGACCTCAGCAAAGTATCTAGAGTTTCTGACTGACCACTTTCTTCCATGGTACAAAAAGAGAACTGTGCCTTCTGTAGCAAAATGATCATGCATGACAGTCAGTGTTGGGCAAGTTACTTCTAAAATGTAATATATTAAATATTACCAGTTACCCACATTTAAAAGTAATGAGTTACTTTACAATATTACTGTCTTTTTAGAGTAATAAGTTACTTATTACTTTTAGTTACTTTTGCTTTAACCGCAATAAGCACTTAGGTCAAGGCTTTACAAAATGGAGGCATGCAATTTTCTGTCATAATAATAATAATAATAATAATAATAATAATGTAATAATATAGAATAATTAAAAAACCCAAACATGACAAGAAAAACTCTTTTTCTATACCTCTTTAATTTGCTCCTTTCAAATCAAACAAGGCACTGGGTTCAGAGCACAAACAAATGGTGGTTAATTTACTTTCACATTAAACTTAGAGCCTTTTGAATGTTCAACAAAATCTTAGCAGAAAAATGTCCAGCAGAAAACATACCAATGACCAGATAAGTAAATACTGAATACTTGCATAATATATTTTGTGTAACCTAGAAGATATGTTGCGAGAATCCTTTGATATAAACTCAAAGTAGCCTAATCTTACTACACCTACGTCCTGCAGTGCTGGGGTTGTTTATCTCCTCAGACAGCAAGCACATGGCTAATTAGGTTGCGTATTTATGCAAGATGATGCAAGACGATGCAAGATGACGCGAATTACATCAAAACAACGCCTATCTCTGTGCATATTTCTGCATACAAGGCTTAATATCATCAGTGGTATGGAAGGATTTTGAGTTAGTCAACAAAGGGGACTGTATAGCTGAGCGGCTTAAAAACCAATGCAGGAGCAGAGAGAGAGAGGCCGAGGCCAAGCAGAGTTGTAGTGGACTTCGATAAATCTACTGGGTTGTCCTGGCTAATTAGCAGAGTCAGTCTTGGATAAGCCATCAATGAGATGAGGACTGGACCAGACTATCTGTTGTGGAGCTTTTGTCTTTTCAGGACTAGTTCAAATAAACCAGGATGGTTGGATTTCCAGCTTTAGCAGAGGCTACAGTTCTATCATCATGAGGACTGATATTAGCAGCTCACATAAGACTCATTTTTCATTTGAAATGCAGAGTTTTAATGCAGTGTCCTGTTAACAGAGCACTGGGGAGTTGTGTTTGGATGCTTCGTTGTTGTCAGTGGAGGATGGTATTTGGCTGTTGTAAGCTGCTAAGTTGCACGTTCCACCTTTGGTGCAACTGTCATGAAAAAAGCAGAAGAAAGCAGCACTGTGGCATTAGCGGAGAGCTCCATGCTTCACGAAGTCTCTTTAGAATGTAACGTGTTGTAACGCGACTAACTGAATATGATATATTACCATCTGTTTTCTGTGTAACGCGTTATGTTACTCGTTACTGTATAAATGTAATATATTACTGTAATGCGTTACTTTTGTAACGTGTTACACCCAACATTGATGACAATGCTCCATCTCAAAGAATCCCTCTGTGTCATTGGCTGCTATGGGCATAAAAGGAGTGAAACTCATGGTGTGGCCCCCATCCTCCCCTGACCTTTAACCCTGCTGAGAACCTTTGGAACATCCTCAAGCTAAAGATCTATGAGGGTGAGAGGCAGTTCACATCAAAACAGCAGCTCTGGGAGGATATTCTGACATCCTGCAAAGAAATTCAAGCAGAAACTCTCCAAAAACTCACAAGTTCAATGGATGCAAGAATAGTGGAGGTGATATCAGAGAAGGGCTCCTATGTTAACATGGAACTTGGCCTGTTCAGATGTTTTTGATTGAAATAGCTTTGATTTCAGTAAATATGACCTCCTAATGCTGCAGATTCAACTAATGGCCATTTACACTTCTTTACAAAATATAAGATGTTTTAAAACTCTGTTGTGCTTAATAATGTGGAACAGTGCATTTTGAGGTTTTTGGGGGTTTTTTGTAAATAATGGTTATCATTATGAAGTTTGTTCAAAAACATTTGAATTATGCTCTAATGGCTGATGACTTGAAAAATATTCTGACTGTCATTTGCATTAATATTTAGGAAAATAAGAGAAAAAAAAAATCATTTGCTTAGTAATGTGGAAAGTGGTGTAAAGAACGAAACAAAGATTTTCCTGATGGAAAACATGTTTTTGCTCTTCTTTCAACCAGCTGTCGACCAGGAGGCAGATCCACTAAAGAAGAGCTTGGCTTTTTGCACGCTTTTTAGCTAACTAAAGGGAAGTAGAGAACATGAAATGCAGTCAAACTGCTCAGCTCAGCAAACAGCAGCCCGTCCTATTTACATGCATGTAACTGAGGGAATATCCAAAAATATGGTGCAAAATTTGATGCAAATAAGCCTCATTACAAATAGTACAGTCAAAGGGGTGCAACTTCTCACCAAATGAAACCAGGTATTAAAGCAGCACTATTCCTCTCTTCTCCTCTTTCCACTAGAGTTTCCACCAAGTGGTCTGGTTTGGATCAGTCCAGTCTGTCACAGTAAACCTGGTCTTCATCCAGCAGCAGCATGATAATCATATTAATATATCTGTGGATCTGGACGAGCACTCAGCTGTGACAAGCCTCGGATCATAAGGCCTTAACTGACTCCTACAACTGTCCAGTGTATTTCCAGCCTGAGTGAACTAACTGAGACATGGCTGTGGTCTCTGTCGCCAACTTCCCAGCACAAAGTTTGCTGTCAGCTGCTGGGCACCTGGAGAAACCTCACTGTATTTGACCCACATCGCCTTTTAGAGGCGTGCTGTGTTCTTACAGCGGACACAGCAGGAGACGTGATTTGTCTGCAAATTCACCTCACGTCCCTTATCAAATATTTATCCTCATCATGGATTCAGAGCTGTAACTGTGAAGACGAGTCTGCGTGTGCATGTGATTTCCATCCATCGGGCTCCGTGCGTGGCGGTATTTTGTCAGATTAAAGAGGGTCTGATGCCGGGTGTTAAGCAGCCCGCTGTCTGGTTTAGTTTCAGTGTCTATCACAATAGAAGCCATGGGAATATCCGGCTCTGCTCTGCCCTCGGGTTACAGGCTCCTCCGGTTAGTTCTGCGTCTCTCTTCTTATCGTTCACCCCCTCTCTCCGTCTCCTTCACACGGTTTATTTCTGACACAATACTGAGCAGAGATGAGGAGACGTGATACACAAGTTTGACTGCCTGTCACTTTATGACTTCTGTTCTGTTTTCCTTCTTTGTTCTCTGCTTGTTTTCATTAAAGGAAACAATGGCGGGTGCATGACTCTTCAAGGGGGTTGCAACTTCTTGCAGATGAACTATCTTATTTTGTGAATGCAAAATTTAAAAAAAAAACATTAAAAGGCTACAGAAGGGGCACGCCTCATGCCTTACTCACCACGTCTACGATACATCTTACTTCAGCCTGAAAAAACAAACATAACCAACAACAACGTGTGCACTCATGCTTGCAGACGTTTACCTCTAAAACTCTGTGGATACTTGTCTGGTCAGATCCTGATATAACATCGTTGCCCTCCTTTTATCTGACATTGTCTTTCAGAGGATCAGAGGGCATAATCATAATGAACATTTAATCTTAACCAGGTTATAGGACAACTTTTCCTGCTTTGGTGCCCCACTGAATACAGCAGGTCCATTTTTATCATTTTGGCATCCGTCACTGGCTAATGTCATTGACTTACACTTAATGTCAGAGAAACGTAACTGATTCTGGTATTATAAAATCCTCTGACTGCCCTCATCAGTAGATGTCCTACAGACAGATTATTCCCAGTGAGGCTTCCACTTCTGCACCATACTACCAAGTAAGCAGACTTGAAATGTTTGCCACATGTGGACAACGAAGTGCATCATACTGTTAGTCTTTTTAAAGCTGTTGGATTGTTCAGACTCCATGCCTGTCATCAGGCACAGGCTAACCCCCTAACCCTAACCCTATCTCTCAAAGCTCCAACTGTGCCAGGACTGAAAACAGACCTGACCAATCAGCATCATTTCAGGAGAACCAGGCAGTAGCCCCGAGCAGGTTAAAGTGTACTGGAAGCCAATAGCAATGGCTGCTGGTGCTGCGGTTAGCTCAGATGTAGTCATAGTTTAGCAGTTGTATCTGTCATGTGAAGTAAAAAACTCAAAAAGAAAGGACCCATATGCAAATGGCATAAAAAACTCTTTAACTGAAAATGCAAAAACTCCAACAAAGGTGCAAACAAAATCAAAATGCACTAAAAGCTAAAAAATACAAAACCTAAAGCTCACAAAAAAACAATCACTGGAGAGGTTAACATGCTGAGGATTCACAGGAAGCAAACAGACAAACTGACAAAGAGGTGAGGGCAAACGAGACATAGGTGAGGACAAACAAGACAGGTGAGGACAAACGAGACACAGGTGAGGACAAACAAGACAGGTGAGGACAAACGAGACACAGGTGAGGACAAACAAGACAGGTGAGGACAGACAAGACAGGTGAGGACAAACAAGACAGGTGAGGACAGACAAGACAGGTGAGGACAGACAAGACAGGTGAGGACAGACAAGACAGGTGAGGACAAACAAGACAGGTGAGGACAAACAAGACAGGTGAGGACAAACAAGACAGGTGAGGACAGACAAGACAGGTGAGGACAAACAAGACAGGTGAGGACAAACAAGACAGGTGAGGACAGACAAGACAGGTGAGGACAGACAAGACAAGTGAGGACAAACAAGACAGGTGAGGACAGACAAGACAGGTGAGGACAAACAAGACAGGTGAGGACAGACAAGACAGGTGAGGACAAACAAGACAGGTGAGGACAGACAAGACAGGTGAGGACAAACAAGACAGGTGAGGACAAACAAGACAGGTGAGGACAAACGAGACGCAGGTGAGGACAAACAAGACAGGTGAGGACAGACAAGACAGGTGAGGACAAACAAGACAGGTGAGGACAGACAAGACAGGTGAGGACAAACAAGACAGGTGAGGACAGACAAGACAGGTGAGGACAAACAAGACAGGTGAGGACAAACAAGACAGGTGAGGACAAACAAGACAGGTGAGGACAAACGAGACACAGGTGAGGACAAACAAGACAGGTGAGGACAGACAAGACAGGTGAGGACAAACAAGACAGGTGAGGACAGACAAGACAGGTGAGGACAGACAAGACAGGTGAGGACAAACAAGACAGGTGAGGACAAACAAGACAGGTGAGGACAAACAAGACAGGTGAGGACAGACAAGACAGGTGAGGACAAACAAGACAGGTGAGGACAAACAAGACAGGTGAGGACAGACAAGACAGGTGAGGACAGACAAGACAGGTGAGGACAAACAAGACAGGTGAGGACAGACAAGACAGGTGAGGACAAACAAGACAGGGGAGGACAAACAAGACAGGTGAGGACAGACAAGACAGGTGAGGACAAACAAGACAGGTGAGGACAAACAAGACAGGTGAGGACAAACGAGACGCAGGTGAGGACAAACAAGACAGGTGAGGACAGACAAGACAGGTGAGGACAAACAAGATAGGTGAGGACAAACAAGACAGGTGAGGACAAACAAGATAGGTGAGGACAAACAAGACAGGTGAGGACAAACAAGATAGGTGAGGACAAACAAGACAGGTTAGGACAAACGAGACGCAGGTGAGGACAAACAAGACAGGTGAGGACAGACAAGACAGGTGAGGACAAACAAGACAGGTGAGGACAGACAAGACAGGTGAGGACAAACAAGACAGGTGAGGACAGACAAGACAGGTGAGGACAAACAAGACAGGTGAGGACAAACAAGACAGGTGAGGACAAACAAGACAGGTGAGGACAAACGAGACACAGGTGAGGACAAACAAGACAGGTGAGGACAGACAAGACAGGTGAGGACAAACAAGACAGGTGAGGACAAACAAGACAGGTGAGGACAAACGAGACGCAGGTGAGGACAAACAAGACAGGTGAGGACAGACAAGACAGGTGAGGACAAACAAGACAGGTGAGGACAGACAAGACAGGTGAGGACAAACAAGACAGGTGAGGACAGACAAGACAGGTGAGGACAAACAAGACAGGTGGACAGGTGAGACAGATAAGACATGTGAGGACAAACAAGACAGGTGAGGACACACAAGACAGGTGAGGACAAACAAGACAGGTGAGGACAGACAAGACAGGTGAGGACAAACAAGACAGGTGAGGACAAACAAGACAGGTGAGGACAGACAAGACAGGTGAGGACAGACAAGACAGGTGAGGACAAACAAGACAGGTGAGGACAGACAAGACAGGTGAGGACAAACAAGACAGGGGAGGACAAACAAGACAGGTGAGGACAGACAAGACAGGTGAGGACAAACAAGACAGGTGAGGACAAACAAGACAGGTGAGGACAAACGAGACGCAGGTGAGGACAAACAAGACAGGTGAGGACAGACAAGACAGGTGAGGACAAACAAGATAGGTGAGGACAAACAAGACAGGTGAGGACAAACAAGATAGGTGAGGACAAACAAGACAGGTGAGGACAAACAAGATAGGTGAGGACAAACAAGACAGGTTAGGACAAACGAGACGCAGGTGAGGACAGACAAGACAGGTGAGGACAAACAAGATAGGTGAGGACAAACAAGACAGGTGAGGACAAACAAGACAGGTGAGGACAAACGAGGACAGGTGAGGGCAAACAAAACAGGTGAGGACAGAAAAGACAGGTGAGGACAAACAAGACAGGTTAGGACAAACAAGACAGGTGAGGACAAACAAGACAGGGGAGGACAAACAAGACAGGTGAGGACAAACAAGACAGGTGAGGGCAAACAAAACAGGTGAGGACAGAAAAGACAGGGGAGGACAAACAAGACAGGTGAGGACAAACAAGACAGGTGAGGACAGACAAGACATGTGAGGACAGACAAGACAGGGGAGGACAAACAAGACAGGTGAGGACAAACGAGACACAGGTGAACACAAACGAGACACATGTGAACACAAACGAGACACAGGTGAACACAAACGAGACACAGGTGAGGACAAACGAGACACAGGTGAACACAATTGAGACACAGGTGAACACAAACGAGACACAGGTGAGGACAAACGAGACACAGGTGAACACAATTGAGACACAGGTGAACACAAACGAGACACAGGTGAGGACAAACGAGACACAGGTGAACACAATTGAGACACAGGTGAACACAAACGAGACACAGGTGAGGACAAACAAGACACATGTGAACACAAACAAGACACATGTGAACACAAACGAGACAGAGGTGAGGACAAACGAGACACGGGTGAACACAATTGAGACACAGGTGAACACAAACGAGACACGTGTGAACACAAACGAGACACAGGTGAACACAAACAAGACACAGGTGAGGAAATACAAGACACAGGTGAACACAAACAAGACACAGGTGAGGAAATACAAGACACAGGTGAACACAAACAAGACACAGGTGAGGAAATACAAGACACAGGTGAGGAAAAACAAGACACAGGTGAGGACAAAGGAGACACAGGTGAGGACAAATGAGACAGGTGAGGACAATCAGGGTGGAGGGAAAAACACAAGGGCAGGAAGGAAGGAGGAGAAGAAAACTACAAAATAAAACAGGAAAGACTGAACAGGAAAATGAAACACATGGAGGGAGGAGGATTAAAAATGACACAATTAGAAACTAAACTGGGAAACATGAGGAGCACAAGAAACCCAAGTAACTAAAAATTAACACAATAAACCCCAAAACCATGACAGTATTTAACCAGACCACATTTTTCCTTAATTATACCTCAGGTCTGGTATGGAAGCACATGCCCGTTTGGCCCTTTGCCGTGTCTAGCTTGGTCCTGGACTGCTCTGGCCTCCTGAAGGCCATCCTCCAGGCCTGCTCCAGGCCCATGCCCCATTTCTCCAGGTATCCTTCCAGCTGACCCCCACGATGACAGACATGGTCGCCCCCAGCATCTGGACCAGCTCACCGGGTCTGAGTATGCAGTGAGCTTGATCAGGCCTTGGATAGTGCATCAGGTGAAAGCCAGTGTTAATTTTGGCAGCTATTTTTAATTTTAGTCTTCGTTTTAGTCTTTAAATGAAATGTTTTTGACTTAAAGTTACATTTTAGTCATTTCTACCCTTTTTAGTTTTAGTCTAGTTTTAGTCATCACAGACCTATTTTTGTTAGTCTCAGTCTAGTTTTAGTCATCACAGACCTATTTTTGTTAGTCTCAGTCTAGTTTTAGTCATCACAGATCTATTTTTGTTAGTCTCAGTCTAGTTTTAGTCATCACAGATCTATTTTTGATAGTCTCAGTCTAGTTTTAGTCATCACAGATCTATTTTTGTTAGTCTCAGTCTAGTTTTAGTCATCACAGATCTATTTTTGTTAGTCTCAGTCTAGTTTTAGTCATCACAGATCTATTTTTGTTAGTCTCAGTCTAGTTTTAGTCATCACAGATCTATTTTTGTTAGTCTCAGTCTAGTTTTAGTCATCACAGATCTATTTTTGTTAGTCTCAGTCTAGTTTGTCATGGAATAAAAGGCTGTCAAACATTTTCAGTCATGGTTTTAGTGGATGAAATGAAGACTGGTGAAACACAGCTGCCATTCCTATATCAGGCAGCTGATCCTTCCCATCCTCACCCTCTTGATCATGTCAACTTTAGACACAATCTAACAACAACACCCAAAAATGCATGGAAGAGAAGCTGTCACAAAGGAATACAGCTGATGTGTCCGGCCATCAGTCAGCATCCAGGCCTCACTAGAGTGTAGAAGACTGGAAGACCAAGGACCCAGAGACTCTGGTTTTTGTCTGTATCCTTAGATAACATGAATGCCACACGGTCTTGCTCAGTGAACCCATCGCCCATGCTTGAGTCCAAGTCTGCACTTAAACTCAACCTTGCAGTCAGCAGATCGATGGATTACGCCAAGTTAAGTGAACTTCCATCCTTTCACCATTCACAGACACAGATCTGATTAACACAAGGGCAGAGAGCCACATGGACAGCTTTTCTTGACAATGAAGATGTTTTTGCACGTCTCTCTCCAGCCTCAGCTTGAGTTTTATCCACCAACAAGCTGCACTGTTCATAAACTCTGACTGCTGCTGTCTGTGGAGTTCAGGTCACTATCAGAGCTGTGCACGCCCACTACCCTGTTACTCCGTAATGAAGCTGATGGAGAGAACATTTGTCTTATCACTTTCTATGAGAGGTTTCCCAGATGAACGATAAATATATCCATGGATTTACAAAACAGGCTGTCTGGCTGGTCAGGTTGTCTCACATCATACCTGCTGCTTCTTTCAGCCAATAACAGAGCAGCTTTTCTCTAAGGTCTCCACACTTTGGTGACTATCAAGACAAACAACGGCAGACATTCACAAAAGTTTATCTGGAGAGCTGCGGGTGGAGATCGGGGCTTATGATGACTCCCATTGTGATGTTACAGGAAGACCAGATTCTGAGTGCACCATCAGGTTTCATGTTTTGGGCTTGGCTGACTTGTTTCTGTTGTTGTTAGTTGGTATATCCTCCAGATAGTCAGATATATGTGCAGAAGTACTGACAAAAGGGTTTTTATGATTTGTTCCCTTTAAAGAAGATTCTGATTGTCCCATTCCAAATGACTGCAGCAGCAGGGAAAAGCTCCCTTCCTGTTTGTACGTGCATGGCGTGGGAAAACTTGACTAAAACCCAGACTTCAACCCGATCCAACACCTTTGGGATTAATTTAAACAGCCAGTGCATCTTTGTAGTCTGACAAAAAGAGTCCCACAGCTTCGTTCAGCCTCTCCTTGAAGGCGTTCATTGTGTTGAACTCGGTTGTACAAACAAAAAGTGGCAGAAATAGTTGTTTAATGAGAAAAATATCACTTTTTAAAAATCTCCCGACAGCTGGCTCACTGCTGCATGAAGAGAGGAAGATTTTTGGGTTGTCAGTTTACAGGAAGAAGGACGTTTTCACACCAACAGCTTGTTTGCTTTAAATGATTCACTGTTGTATTTTTCCCTCGGGGTTGTTCTCACTGCTGTACAGATCTGTCCGTACATCAGTGCATCACAGCCTCCTGTTGCACTGCACGGCCAGACAAACGCCACACCTACTGGTCCAGGACCTGGACTCTTCTCCTGTGAAGCCATGCTGTTGTGATGGATGTGGTATGTGGTTTAGCATGGTCTTGCTGAAATAGTCAAGGCCTTCCCTGTCAGAGACGTTGTCTGGATGGGAGCATATGTTGCTCTATAACAGTGTGACTCAACTCTGCTCAACCAAAGAGCCAAACTGTTGGAAAATACCTTTGCAAGAGCCACAATCTAAGTGGGGAAAGTGGCAAAAACGGCTTGAAGTAGCAATAAAAATAAGTTAAAGGCAGCAAAAATGGGTGAAAAGGGGTGAGAATGGGGAGGAAAAGTGAAAAAGGGGTCAGAAAGTAGCAAAAAATACATACACATAAAACATAAAATGGTCTAAATGTGGCAAAAAATGAGTGAAAAGTAACAAATGGGCAAAAAGCAGTCAAGAGTGGCAACAATGGACAAAAAATACGAAACAAGTGGTATTTAATGGAAAAAGGAAGCTTAAATGGGCGAAAAGTGGTGAAAAGGGGCAAAATGAGATAAAAGTGGCAAAAAGAAGTGGCTAAAAGAAGTGGCTAAAAGAAGTGGCTAAAATGGCCAAAAACTAGGACAAAAGTGGTTTTTAATGACAAAGATAGCTATGATGGGTGAAAATTGGTAGAAAAAATGGTGAAGAGGGGCTAAATGGGATAGAAGTGGAAAAAAATGGGTAAAAAGTTGTCGAAAAAGTGTTGAAATGGGCAAAAAAGTAGGGAAAAGTGGCAATTAATGGCAAAAGGTAGCTTAGATGGGTAAAAGTGGCAATAAATGGTGAAAAAGGGGCACAGAAGTTCCCCTTTTTAGGATTCTCTGGGGAATAATATTTGAAAATTAGAACACAAATTTCACAAAATTTCATAATTAATCACAAAAGAGTCACGCGTTGAGTATCACTGCTCTAACATCTCTCTCTACTGTTCAGCATTGATAGTTCCTTTCCAGATGTTAGAGCTGCCCACGCCATAGGCACTAATGCAACCCCATACTATCAGAGATGCAGGCTTTAGACCTGAGCCAGGAGAACAAGCTGGATGCTCCCTCTCCTCTTTAGTCCACAGGACACGGACTCTGTGCTTTCCTCTGACCACAGAACAGTTTTCCATGTTTCCTCTGACCACAGAACAGTTTTCCATGTTTCCTCTGACCACAGAACAGTTTTCCATGTTTCCTCAGTCAATGTTAAATGAGCTTTGGTCCAGAGAAGACGGACCACGGTGTTTCTGGATCCTGGTCACATATGGCTTCTTCTCTCCATGATCCAGCTTTAACTGTCATTGGTGGATGGCACGGCCAACTGTGTTGACAGACGTTGATTTCTGGAATGTTCCTGAGCCCATGCAGTGATTTCAGTGTCTGTTTTTACTGCAGTGGCCCCTGAGGGCCCCTTCAGCCATGTCCCTTCTCTCAGAGATTTCTCCAGATTCTCTGAATCTGTTGATGATATTATGGACTGGAGATGGAGGAGGTTCAAAGTCTTCAGACATTTTTCTGAAATTGTTCCATAATTTTAGACTCAGTTTTTCTCAGGTTGGTGAACCTCTGCCATCTTTACTTCTGAGAGACTCTGCCTCTCTAAAATGTTCCTTTTCTACCCAGTCATGTGACTGACCTGTTGGTAATTAACCTCATGAGTGTTAAAATGCTCCTCCAACAGTTTCTCATTAATAACACTTACTTTTTCAGCCTCTTGTTGCCCCGTCCCTACTTTTTTGAGATGTTTTGCTGCCATCATCACTGTGTGGTTAAACAGCATCAGTAGGTGTCAGAAGAACAGATTCCTCCTGGACTACAGACATGTTCAGATATCGGGCTGGGCTGGGTTTTAGGTTTTTAGGTTTCACATTTATGAATGTTCTGTCGGTCTCTGGGTCTGGACCCTAGACCTGGACCTGCTCCAGAACCTTTGGTTTACTGTCTGTGAATGATCTGAGCTAAACTGGAACGGCGTTTACCTCCACATTACCAGGCCCATAGCAGGCCTGGCTGCAGGCTTTTATTTCAAGGTGTGTACTTCATGTGTGTATTAACATACAGTAGGTGCGTTTTTCGTGTGTGTATTAACATACAGTAGGTGTGTTCTTCGTGTGTGTATTAACATACAGTAGGTGTGTACTTCGTGTGTGTATTAACATACAGTAGGTGTGTACTTCGTGTGTGTATTAACATACAGTAGGTGTGTTCTTCATGTGTGTATTAACATACAGTAGGTGCGTTCTTCGTGTGTGTATTAACATACAGTAGGTGTGTTCTTCGTGTGTGTATTAACATACAGTAGGTGTGTTCTTCGTGTGTGTATTAACATACAGTAGGTGTGTTCTTCATGTGTGTATTAACATACAGTAGGTGTGTTCTTCATGTGTGTATTAACATACAGTAGGTGTGTACTTTGTGTGTATTTTTTGTGAATAATGTTCAGGTGCTCTCTCTCTCTCTCTCTCTCTCTCTCTCTCAGCTCCTTCTTGCTTTCTCATCTCCTCTCCTCCTACATGTCTCTTCCTCCCTCGCTCCCCAGAGTTTTCCACACACCCCCAGCTTCACACACTCTCTCTCTCTCTCTTTCTTCTTCCTCCTCTCTCACATATCCTCCCTCGCTCCCTTTTCTCCTCCCTCTCTCTCACCTATCCTCTCTTTCTCTCCTCCCTCCCTCTCACCTATCCTCTCTCTCTCTCTCCTCTCTCTCTCTCCTCCCTCTCTCTCACCTATCCTCTCTCTCTCTCCTCTCTCTCTCCTCTCTCTCTCACCTATCCTCTCTCTCTCCTCCCTCTCTCTCACCTATCCTCTCTCTCTCTCCTCTCTCTCTCTCCTCTCTCTCTCACCTACCCTCTGTCTCTCCTCCCTCTCTCTCACCTATCCTCTCTCTCTCTCCTCTCTCTCTCCTCTCTCTCTCACCTATCCTCTCTCTCTCCTCCCTCTCTCTCACCTATCCTCTCTCTCTCTCCTCTCTCTCTCCTCTCTCTCTCACCTATCCTCTCTCTCTCCTCCCTCTCTCTCACCTATCCTCTCTCTCTTTTCTCAGGAGAAATCTTCACAGCCTCTTCCTCTGTCTCTCCCTTCATGACTGTTTTCTGCTTCATCGTTTCCATCGTCCTATTTTTGTCTTTCCCTCTCTCTTTCCTGGATGTCTGATAAGAATTCAGCGGCCGTACCATCTCTCTTTCTGTACTCTCACTCCCTCGCCTCACTCCAGCCTGCCATTGTATCCTAGCAACCCAACTTTACTAGTAGTAGTAACCTCCGTCCAGCATCCCCCCTCAGCAAACATTGAATATTCTGCTTTTGATTCTTTTGGGTTAAAATCAGCTGCAACAATGATCTGCTTTCACTGCAGCATCTTTAAGTGATTCAGCTCCTAATGTTGTTGTGCACCATGAATGTTGCACGCTGTAAATCAGACATCCAGTAGCGCAGACTCCCTGTAGGTCTCAGCGTGTAGAGCCTCATTCAGGCTGAGCTGTGATTTAAATTCCAGAATAGAGAGCCACCACAGTCTCAACCTCTCCAGAAGCTTCCACAAAAACAGATCTGGAGGCCTCATCTCAAATATGGCCGCCCTCTGTGGACACATGGTGAGCTAGTTAGCGTTACCTCGACAAGAACAGAGAGTACAGCTCGTGAATAAAGTTGTTATTTCTACACAGATGCATGTTTAACTTTCACGTTAACTTCTCATAATGTTTATCATCAAAATACATGCCAGCAGAAGTCTGTAGAACAGTTAGAAATATTAGTCTAACATCGATCTCAGCTTTAGACACAGGTGACAGAGTGGTCTCTGAATGATCGAAGTGGCCTCTGAATTGATGGGAGTGGTCTCCAAATGGATTGGAGTGGTCTCTGAATAGTAGGGAGTGGTCTCTGAATGGATGGGAGTGGTCTCTGAATGGATGGGAGTGGTCTCTGAATAGTTGGGAGTGGTCTCTGAATGGATGGGAGTGGTTTCTGAATGGATGGAAGTGGCCTCTGAATGGATGGGAGTGGTCTCTGAATGGATGGGAGTGGTCTCTGAATGGATGGGAGTGGTCTTTGAATAGTTGGGAGTGGTCTCTGAATGGATGGGAGTGGTCTCTGAATGATCGGAGTGGCCTCTGAATTGATGGTAGTGGTCTCTTAATGGATGGGAGTGGTCTCTGAATTGATGGGAGTGGTCTCTTTATAGTTGGGAGTGGTCTCTGAATGGATGGGAGTGGTCTCTGAATGGATGGGAGTGGTCTCTGAATAGTTGGGAGTGGTCTCTGAATGGATGGGAGTGGTCTCTGAATGGATGGACATGGCCTCTGAATAGTTGGGAGTGGTCTCTGAGTGGATGGGAGTGGCCTCTGAATTGATGGGAATGGTCTCTGAATAGTTGGGAGTGGTCTCTGAATGGATGGGAGTGGTCTCTGAATGGATGGGAGTGGTCTCTGAATGGATGGGAGTGGTCTCTGAATGGATTGGAATGGTCTGAATAGTTGGGAGTTGTCTCTGAATAGATGGGAGTGGTCTCTGAATGGATGGGAGTGGCCTCTGAATTGATGGGAGTGGTTTCTGAATGGATGGGAGTGGTCTCTGAATTGATGGGAGTGGCCTCTGAATGGATGGGAGTGGTTTCTGAATGGATGGGAGTGGCCTCTGAATGGATGGGAGTGGTCTCTGAATAGTTGGGAGTGGTCTCTGAATGGATGGGAGTGGTCTCTGAATAGATGGGAGTGGTCTCTGAATGGATGGGAGTGGCCTCTGAATTGATGGGAGTGGTTTCTGAATGGATGGGAGTGGTCTCTGAATTGATGGGAGTGGCCTCTGAATGGATGGGAGTGGTTTCTGAATGGATGGGAGTGGCCTCTGAATGGATGGGAGTGGTCTCTGAATAGTTGGGAGTGGTCTCTGAATGGATGGGAGTGGTCTCTGAATGATCAGAGTGGCCTCTGAATAACTGGGAGTGGTCTCTGAATGGATGGGAGTGGCCTCTGAATTGAAGCCTATGGATGATAGGTTTTGCTGTTTCATAACTCCCTCTTTTTCAGAAAAGATTTTTAAAGCAGATGTCTGTTTGAGCAAACTAAAAGCCGTAAAATGCAGATTATTATCAGTTTGGCGCAAATGTCAGAAATAACGCCATCACTGATGGGTTTTAACATTGTTCAGTCAGATACTTTAGTGTTCAGCTGAAAACAAAAGGTAAAGTTTTGACTACTTCTTTAATGTCAGGACTGTTGGCTGTTCATTCATTTATTAACCCAGGCTCAGCCTGTAACACCAGCTTTCACCTCTAGAGGCGCTCCACCTCAAAGCCTTGCAGCTCTAAGGTCAGAACCAAGGCCTCTTTTTCATGGCAGGATGATTACCAGGAAACCTTTCTGAAAGACGCCGACTGGCCTCACCACCTGGTCATCTGTTTGTGACACCTGCTCCCACCTGAAGAATTCGAGCGGCAGGATAATCATGACAGGAGAGGAGCAGAGGAGGCCTTTATCCTCAGTCTAAAACCACTACAGGAAATAAACCTCCTGAACCAGAGCAGTGAGTCACTGTTGAGGTTAGAGGGAACGTTTACTGAATGAAAGCTCAGGAAACATTTGGCCCAGTCAGCAAAAACTCCCCCTCAGACCTGCTGAAGTTAAGACAGCCAACATTACCAACATGCTAAATAGTTAGCATGTTAGCATTCAAAGATTTAGCTCAAAGAAGTCAGAAAATAAAGCAAGGCCAGTCCTTTGTTTCTCTGTTTTTGTGAGATCTGAAGATGTCTAAAGAAGAAAACCTCAACAGTATAACCCCCCCCCCCAAAAAAAAACACACCCCTTCCCTCACTGTGGATAAAGAAGCTTCTTCAAACCTCAGAAGAAGATTTAAATATCTCAAATGTAAATGCAGTTCCAGTCTAGCGCTCGCAGGATGGGGATGAATAAAAGAAAGAGGAGTGGAGAATTGTGGAGACTGACACCTTCACACCTCCAGCCGACCACGAGATGAAGAGAGGAAACGAGAGAGGACGATTCAGCATCCTTACATTCAGAGAGACCATTATTTATCTGATAACAAAGGATGGCTTTAAAACATAAATCCATCCATCCATCCATCCATCCATCCATCCATGCATCCATCAGTGGTATAAATGACTATAGATCAGGTGTAATGGCTCTAGTCTGTCTCCAGTCTGCAGACGGAGCTCGGTGAAAAAAGGTGAATCTTTTAATTTGGGCTATAAAAAAACAGCAGATGTTGTAAAATCTGGTATGTATGTCGTCCCTCCTTCTGTTCCCGTCTCCTCTCTCCGTGAGGACACGTTCAGGAAGAAATAAACAAAACATTTGGGTTTCTGGGTAAACAGGGTCGCCAAGTTTGATTGAGCTGAGTATTTCACTCTCAGGTTCACATCAGGCTCCTCACTAACCCTGATCCAGGCGTCTCTGTGGGTCCCATGTGGGCGTTAACGTCCCCCGGTAGGAAAATGGAGCCACCTGGTACAATCTCCCCCAGACTCCCAGAAGGCCGTGTGCTCTGTGCTGCTGCTTGGTGAACTGGCCCCAGCAGAGTCTTCAGCTCAGCCCCATTTCTAGTTTCTTCCCTTAGCCCTTGGTTTTGCCCTCTTGCCTCTGTAAATCAGCGTAGGTTCTGTCAGAAAGACTGACTCTGCATTTTTGATATGGTTTGTGTCCAAGTCCCTCCCCTCTCAGACCCTCGCTGACTTTTCTGCTGTCATTTCTTCTCTCTCACAAGCCAATCACTGTCCTGCTCTCCTCTTCAGATATGACTCTCTGCCCCCTGTTCTTTTGTGCTGATGTTTCACGTGCCCCACCCTCGCTCATCTTTGCACAATCATCAGCTGTCGTGAAGTGAATCTTTATCTAAAGGCCAGCTCAGGAAAGTAAATCTTCTCTGTAGTTCTCTGTCAGACTGAAGAAGATTGTCCTCCAGGATTCATTTTACCCTCTACCTCCTCTACAAGCCTTCCAGAGCCAGCTGCTGAGAAGCATCCCCACAGCATGATGCT
Source organism: Cheilinus undulatus (assembly GCF_018320785.1). Taxonomy (NCBI): domain Eukaryota; kingdom Metazoa; phylum Chordata; class Actinopteri; order Labriformes; family Labridae; genus Cheilinus; species Cheilinus undulatus. Next base: position 40,828,723 of record NC_054885.1, read on the forward strand.
GCTGAGAAGCATCCCCACATCATGATGCTGCTGAGAAGCATCCCCACATCATGATGCTGCTGAGAAGCATCCCCACAGCATGATGCTGCTGAGAAGCATCCCCACAGCATGATGCTGCTGAGAAGCATCTCCACATCATGATGCTGCTGAGAAGCATCCCCACATCATGATGCTGCTGAGAAGCATCCCCACATCATGATGCTGCTGAGAAGCGTCCCCACAGCACGATGCTGCCACCACAGCTGTCCTATCCTATAACCACTGAGACACATTCACTGACCTCAGCTGATCCTTATTTCTGGATCTGCTAGTCTGCTATCCTCAACTGTCTGGGCTTCTGTTGGATTAGCTCGGTCACTTTAAAGGTGAATATTTATGCAGTCAGTTATTTTACATTACAGATTTTATTTAATGACATTACTTTGGGGAAATCTGTAGGCATGGTCTATTTATAAACTCAGTAAAGGGTTAAACATCCTAGGAGCTGTGTGTCTGATATGGTTTCTGGTGTCTCTCTCCTTCCTTCTGTCTTTGTCTGAAAGAAAAACTCTGAATCCCTCTGACATGAGCGGTGTGTAAAAACAGGAGCGCGTCTGCACAGATATTGGCTCTGGGTGTTCGTGGCCTTGTCGTGCTTGTTTCTACGTCTCTTTTTGAGGTGACTACACAGACTACAGCTGTCAGACGATCCTCAATAATTAAGATTCTGTGTCCTTCCTCTGCACACTGTCTTCTCTTATCTCATCAAAGATGGCGGGGGTAAAAAGGGCTCCGTTCCTGCAGCTTCTTCTCCTCTGTGTCTGACAGCAGCTCACTGAAGTTCACCGTGAACGTCAGAGTCTGTGAGTCCAGTCTGTGACCTCTTCTTTCAAATCTTCTCAAAGCTCTGAAAACAAGGGTTGTTTTGAGAAATGTCCCTGCAAGGCCACTGTAGATTTGACAATAAGAGAAAGGAGGGCCCAGCCTGCTGTTACTCCATGTTTGAAACTTGGACAACAAGGAGCTGTAGGTGTAGAAGTGGATCAGAGGTGGCACAGTTCATCAAAGTTTCACGGTCTCGACAGTCTGTTAACCATGAAAGCAGCTGATTCTGATCAATATCACCATTATTTAAGCAGCACATCTAAATGAGGAATACTCATGCCAAGCCTCACAATGAAAGTTACTGTTCCTGTGATTTGTGCCATTTTAAGCCCCGTCTTCCTCAGTGTTTGTGAATCAATAAACCAATCAAAAACAGCGGTGAGGTAGTTTTACAGCAGCGCTCTGAAGTGTTGCACAAAACAAAGAAAAACTGAAGAACCAACAAATGTTTATGAGAGACAGAAAACCCTAATACAGTTTCCAAGCTGCCTTTTGAGGACACGGGCACTCCAGCTATTAAAGCATGTTTCATAACTCCCATCACCTTTAAAATTGAGTTTGTAGAGAAGGATGGTGAGGAGCAGGAAACCTGAGGGACCCAGTGGAAGTTTAGAGCCATATCAGTGCTTAAAAACAAGCAGAGACCTTTCAATGGATCCTGAAGAGTGTTCAAACCATCGCAGAAAGACGAGGACCGGTGGGCCGCAGCGCTTTGGAGTGGCTCCAGACAAAAAAATGACGAGTAGTGGAGACGAAAAGATGGATCCATTTACAGCAATCATGAGAGAAGTGAAGTGGTTTGTATTTGGAAATGATTTGGAGCTGGAGGGGGGGGGGGGGCGCGTTGTTCTCTTTTCAGGGTCAGGTCAGGGTGGCAGCAGGCTAAACTTCCTCCCCCCAACGATGTTTTCCATCTCCTCCTGGGGGATTATTAGGGGTTTATAACCCCATCCACCAGTTCTGGGCCTACCTCCACAGAGAGCTAAGGCTCATGTGTCTCAGTGATGCAGTATAAATTCACCTGTCTGGATGGTCCAGTCACTGGTTAATCAGTATTCCTGGCTACCATTACACTGTGAAGACAAAAGAACACTCAGAGTAAAGGTTATTGAAAAGTCTAAGTCAGAAACATCTCCAAGTCTCTGAACATCCCCCAGAGTTCAGTTAGATCCATCATGAAGAAATGAAGGAATATGTCACATATGTAAATCTGCCTAGATCAGACCGTCCTCACAGACTGAGTGGGCGTGCAAGAAGGAGACTAGTGAGAGAGGACACCAAGACACCTATGACTACTCTGAAGGAGCTCCAAGCTTCAGCAGCTGAGATGGAGAGACTCTGCAGACAACAACTGTTGGCCGGGTTCTTCACCAGTCAGAGCTTTATGGGAGAGTGGCAAAGAGAAAGACACTGTTGAAGAAAACTCAGATTCAATCTGGACTAGAGTTCACCAGAAGGACTGTGGGAGACTCCATGGTCAAGAGGAAGGAAGGTCTTTGGTCTGATGAGACCAGAATGGAGCTTTGAGACCATCAGACAAGACGCCAAACACTGACATCACCACAAACACACCATCCCCACTGTGGAGCACGCTGGTGGCAGCATCGTGCTGTGGGGATGCTTCTCAGCAGCATCATGATGTGGGGATGCTTCTCAGCAGCTGGCTCTGGAAGGCTTGTAGAGGTAGAGGGTAAAATGAATCCTGGAGGACAATCTTCTTCAGTCTGACAGAGAACTACGGCTTAGAGAGGATTTATTTTCCAGTCAGACAATTAGCCGAAGCATCCAGAGAAAGCTAACAGAAATGGTTTAAAGACGACAGTCTCTGCTGTTTTTACTGCAGCATAGTCAGAATAACCAGTCAGAGTGAGCAGGTTGGTCTCTGGTGTTTTTGAGCTCTGTAAAGATTTAAATAATTTCTTCTGTGTTAAAGCTGATAACACATGGACAAAAATGAAGCAGAGGATCTGACATTTTGGGGTTTTCTCTTATTCTTCCTCATCAGGAAGCTGTCAGGATGTGGATTAGACTCTCGCTCAGACAGAAAGGTCGTTTTCTGACAGCTGCTCTGCATAGAGTGAATCAGACGTTAAATGTCTGGATCGTCGAGTTTCTACCTTTAGATTTATCTGGAGATTGTTTGACAGCAGAGAGCTGAGTCAGGATAGTTAGGACTGACATTAATGACAGGATTAAACACAAACTCTGATTTAATGTCTGTGCCTTTATGCGCTCCGCTGCAGACAGGGTTTAGGTTTGTATTCTTATTCTAAATGAGAGGGGAGATAAAGGACTGGGAAATATTAAAGAGAAAACAGGGGAAACAATCAGTCCTGGGACAGGAGGTGTCACAGACACTATAACGGAGAAATCATCTCATGATTTTAGACTAAGAGATCGTACAAGACATAAACAGTTGTAGATTAATTTATGATGGGGTTGCAGCGATGTGAACCTACAGTGACCAGGAAGTAACAAACAAGTGCTGAGCAACAAAGGCTCCACAGAAAGGAATAACTCAAAAGGCATCGACTTAACTGAATTAAACAGCGGGTTCAAAAGTATCAGACCACTGCATGAATGCAAACACTGATAAATGAGTAGATGAAGCAAAAAGCCATAATGGGATTTTAAAAAGCAACAATAAGAATGGAGAGACGCCACAACCAACAAGCAACACCTTAACATGATAATAACCACGACACCTGAATGCAAGACGCTGCAGTGTCCATCTGTAACACTGCAGACTGATGCACAAGGCCACAAACCAAATCCAAGTAGCCACAGCATGAACTAGTCACAATCCAAACACCTAGCATTCATGAAAAATACAAAAATACCCCATAGATGAATGCAGACAGCATAAATTTAGCAAGAAAAGCATCGAGACATGCAAAAGGCCTCAGTATGCACTTGGCTTTATGATATGAATGCAAGATGCTGCAGTCCTAAAGTCTGTGGACCTTGTCCTAGCTTGACTCTGACAGGTTCATGGTGTCGTCCAGGACTCAGCATGTTTTACCAGCAGCAGCAGCTTGAGCATCACCTGTTTGGACAGGTAATCAGCTGGTCAGTCAGATCCAAACAGCCAGCTGCAGGAAAGAGACGGCCGCCTCAAACCTTTAAGATGTAATGATCAGCCTCCTCCAGGCCGAAAGGAGCGAGCAGAGAGGCATCGAGCAATCTGGAGACTGAATGATCTCTGCTGACGGACTGGACAGTTAGTGAGGAGACCAAATATGAATGTAGTTATGAAAATTAAAGCTCAGGACCTCTCTGCTGGAGGTTCAGAACAGCCGACCTAATGAACACTGCTGCGGTGCAGAATCCACTCATGGTGGCAGAAACAATGAGGAGAGGATACAGAGATCCTCTGAGTCCTTAAAGCCTGGTCATGCATGGACTTCATCAAGTGTTTGGACTGCAAAATGTCCCATTTTTCTTTTGTCGCTGCCCCTGTTCTTCCTCATTCTCTGGCTTTTTGCAATACTTTTGAGTTTCTATTGAATTTGCTGCATTTCCAGGAGGTTTTCTCCTGCAAATTGAAAATATTCATTAAACTCCTAAGAGCCTGCGTGCACCCATGAGGACATCACATTCTGGCTGACACACAACATACCACAGTAATACTTTCTAATTTTGGAGAAAACTGTCTGGACCGGCCATTGAAATAATTCACATGAAATACTGAAAGAATTCTATTGAATTTATTTTTATTATATTGAACCTGAAACTCCAGGTTCTAATAAAATAAAATAAGATGTAATAAGATATATCATATTAAAATATATTATATTATATTATATTGAATTAAATTATATTATATCTTATTATATTATAACATATTTCAATATAATATAATACAATATAATATACTATATTATAATATAATATAATTCTCATCCACACACATATATTAATCTCCCTAATCTGAAGTTCTGCGGGATAAAATCCCAGATATACTCCAGTTCTGTGATTTCCACGGATAACTTTGGGAAAATTTCTTGGAAGATTTCATGGATCTTTTGTGTATATTTTCTACATTATTTTGTACATTTTGACAGTTCCATTGGAAGTTCTATTGCAGTGAAATATTTGGGTACTATGCTTAGGAGATTTGGAGGGTTTGTCATTTTTGTGTTGACTTGGAAGACATGTTAGTATTTGGGGGGATTTTTATTTGAATTTTTTTTTTAGGAATTATTTGCTTTGAAATTTTTAGGTATGCTGACAGAAACTTAGGAATTTTATTTTTTTATTTTGGGAATTTGATGTGAAATTGGGAGGCGGTGTATCCTTTGATGTTGCTGGAATGTAATGGAATTTTCAGAAGAATTTGTTGGCATGTTTGGGGGAATTTTCCGACATTTTTCATGGAACCATGGGAATATAATTGTTTGGGAGATTGTTTTGGGAAATTTTCAGGAATTTAAATGGAATTTTTAATTAAAATGTGGGATTTATTAAAAAGTTTAGCTGAAACATTTGAGGAATATTTGAAGAAATTTTGGTTCATTTTTATGGGAATTTTAAAAAAATATGATTATGAATTTTCACAGAAATTTGGGTAGCTTCTTTGGAGTTTTAGAGAATTTGTGTTGATATAGGAGATCAATTTTATCCAAATGAATTCCTGTTAAAAGACAAAGTGGAGCTTTTCAAACTTATCAGGTCTTAATGATCCTGAGTGAGTGGAAGAAACTGAAAATGCATCCCAAACAAAAGCTCGGGTCTCAGGAGGTTAAAGCTGGTGGATGGAAACCGTCAAATAACAGCTCATTGTGTCCAGAAAGTGTAGACAATTCTGGCCATCCTGGCCTGAGTCCTGCACCTCTAAAACTATCTGAGGGTGGCTGTCGCACTCAGAAGATCCAAGACATTAAATATTCTGTGCTGTTTCTGTGTAAAGGTTAAAGGTTCAGAGACTCCTGCATCATGTCTGCGTTTGTGAAAAGACACAGCTCTACCTACTCAAGATCTCAGATAAGCACTTTTTATTCACATGATATTAAAATACCAGCCTTCTCATTAGCATGTGGGTTTAAATGCAGATGTTTGAGCAGGATCCTGAGGTTCTTTTTAAGCATGACCCCTGTCCCAGTCAGCTGGTCTGTTTTAAAGCTCAGTAAAGGTGCAGCTGGTGTTTTAATGCTCACTGAAGCTTTAAAAGCAGAAACAGAGCCGGAGATCTGCTGCCCTCTAGTGGAGGATCCATGCACGTTACATTTTTAAATGTAAGCTGCTTTTCAACATTTTCATTTACACTTTCTCTCATCCTCTCTCCTTGGCTGACCCAGAAATGGTTCCCTCTCCACCGTGGTGGATCTGTGAATATTTTACACGTAGCAGGAGGAGAGACGAGGACGAACCGGGATCTCAGAGTGAGGAAACAAAGTCCAGCACTGAAAGAGATGAACTGCATCAGCCCTGCCGCGTCACTGAGAAGAGCTTCAGTTATCCCTCTGTTACTGAGGGTCCAGATGTTCAGGATCCTTTCTATCACAGCGACAACCATCCCAACACAATATGACATTATCTTTGTAACAAGCCTCTCCACCAAACTCCACATGGTGTTCCTAATATTTTGACCCTCTGGTGCATGAGGGTTGGGAAAAATCACAGACTCCTCAGTGTGATGCTCCTCACACCAGCACCCTCTACCACCTCAGAGAGACTCAGACAGAAGAGTGAACAGCTTTCTGACAGTCAGCAACATTTAAAGAGTCCTGAGTTTAATAATGAAGAGGCCAGAGAGTGGACGGCTGGATTCATTCACTTATTTATGTTTTTACTGTTTTTTAAATTAAAAATGGCATAAAAAGGTGGACGTAGTGAGGTGTGGGACACCAAAGACATCGCTGTGAACTAGTCTGTAATGTTTGTGCAGCTCACTGCACTTTAGCACAGCATTCTGTTCATGATAGTTCTTTCCTTTACAATAAAACTATTTAGAAATAGTAAAATGTCCTCTGCCTTCAATTTATGTTTGTCTAACACAGCATTACTCAGCCAAAGAGCCAAACTGTTGAAAAATACATGTGCAAGAGCCACAATCTAAGAGGTGAAAAGTAACAATTAAAATATGTTAAAGGTGGCAGAAGTGGTCAAAAAGCAGCGAACACGGGGAGAAAAGGGGCAGAATGTGGTAAAAATGGGTGGGAAGGGACCGAAAAATAAGTTAAAGGTGGCAAATAAATTCAACGTGTGGCAAAAAAGGTGGGAAAAATGGGCAAAAAGTGGCATTTAATTGCAAAATGTAGCAAAAATGGGAGAGAAATGGCAAAAAATTGAGTTACAGGTGACAAAAATGGTCCAAAAGTGACAAAAATTGTGAGAAAAGAATGGGTGAAAAGTGACAAAAATGGGAAAAAATCTGAAAAAAGGTGCAGCAACAAGGTGGGAAATGGGCAAAACACATCAAAGAGTGGCAAACTGGTAAATAGGTGACATTTAATTGCAAAAAGCAGCTTGAATGAGCAAAAAGTGGCAAAAAAAAAGGCAAAAGAGTAGCAAAAATTGCAAAAAGCAGGATAAAAGTGTCAACAATGGGAATAATATTTCAAATGACGGCATAAAAGAGCCACAAATCATCACTACTACTCAGGGTAAAAGAAGCAACTGTTTGTTTTATTTATTAAGTTGATAAAAAATATTATACACAAATTTAATCAGCCGATAAAACGGTCATCAGAATTTTTTATTCCCTAATATCGGTCTCAGCCCCTCAAAATCCCCATGGACTGGGCCTTACTCATTCTCAGCAGTCTTGAATTATGGGGGACAGTGCTGATGATCAATGATTTTTAAGATTTAAAAAAGTGGAAATGGCAAGGCTCAAAATCTGAAATAAAATGTCATTTTTTAGTTCAATAATTAAAAACCCAGAGTTAAAAGTCAAAATATTTTCAAAAGGCAGATATATGTGATAAAAAGTCAAAATCATGATTTTAAAAGGTCAAAATATGAGATTAGAGGTCAAAAAATGAAGTAGAAGTCAAAATCAGAGTGTAAGTAGTAACTGTGAGATGTACGGAAGAGTATTAGGGCCACTGAAAAAAAAAATTGAGACGAAATTTTTTTTTTTTTCACTTGTGAGAAAAAAGTCAGAATTCTGAGTTTAAACTCAGAATTCTAAAAAAAAATTGAGACTTTTTTTCATTTGAAGAATAAAGTCAGAATTTTGACTTTATTCTCACAAGTGAAAAAAAAAATTTCGTCTCAAATATTTTTTTTGTCAGTGGCCCTAATACTCTTCTGTAGGGGGGGAGATGCAAAATTGAAAATATGAAATATCACTAATTAATTTATTCCCCTGATTCCTGACATTTTATCTAATTATTTTTACCCTTTACTTTTCCAAATGTCACGAGTTATCAAGGATAATTTCAATCATCAAGGTTAGATGGACTTTGTTTTACTGTAGGGCTTCAGATTAAAATACATGATCCTGTGGACCGCGTCTAACTGTACCACGGACCGTGTTTGGCCCCCCGGCCTTTAGTTTGACACCCCTGCTTTAACAGTGTGAACTTGTTCACTCCGAGGTCTCAGAAATCTTTTAAACGTAGCGCCAGCTCGACGCCATGACCCGGAAGTACCTCCGCTCAACTCTATAACCCACAATTCCTTTCACCATCTTCCTCTTTCCCTACTGCAGCGATGTCTAAGAGAGGTATGAACCCCGTCTGATCAAATCCGCATTAATCTGCCGTTTTAATCCACAGAGCGGAGCTTTAACTGTTACTGGTTTGTTAGAGAGGGAGGAAAAGAACACATCTGTGTGAATAGTTTTTAATGTTTGAGATTATTGTGACTGTTATGGAGGATGAAAGTTTCCGAGGCTAGGTTAGCTGATGGTAGCCATGTTTGTCTGTCAGAGCCGGGAGGAAAGATGGAGGCTGGGGTGTGAATTAACAGCTCCCAGTAAACTTTAGAGAAGTTTGACCTACAGGATAAAAGTCACGATGATGTAGGAATTTAAAAATGATGTTTGAGAGTACGGTTAGCTTCCCGGCTAGCTCATGCTAACTGCGCAGGCTAGGCAGAGCTGGTTAGCATGCTAATGTTAGCTTCAGATGTCAGAGTTTACAGTAAATGTAGAGCAGAACCCGGACTCTGTGGTCCGTGTACGAACTCTGTAATGGGGACAATACTATTAGAGGGTTAGAGGGTTAACCTCTGTCACTGTAGACAGTTTCTAGAGCAGAAAGATGAAAATATTTACCTGAAACTCTGAAGTGTGTTTGTGGAAGTGAACATTTCACCATCATGTGCTGTCCTGGATCCTGATCAGATAATCTAAGATTTTTAAAGCTTCAGCAGCTGATAGAAGATCTGTACTGGTCAGTGGAAAGGTCTCAGATGTGGAGTAGATACCGCTGTCCTGGTCTGACCACAGGTTCAGGGTCTACCAGGTTCAGGGTCTACCAGGTTCAGGGTCTACCAGCTCCAGGGTCTACCAGCTCCAGGGTCTACCAGGTTCATGGTCTACCAGCTCCAGGGTCTCCCAGCTCCAGGGTCTCCCAGGTTCAGGGTCTCCCAGCTTCAGGGTCTACCAGCTTCATGGTCTACCAGGTTCAGGGTCTACCAGGCTCAGGGTCTACCAGGTTCAGGGTCTACCAGGTCCAGGGTCTACCAGGCTCATGGTCTACCAGCTTCATGGTCTACCAGGTTCAGGGTCTACCAGGCTCAGGGTCTACCAGGTTCATGGTCTACCAGGTTCAGGGTCTACCAGGTCCAGGGTCTACCAGGCTCATGGTCTACCAGCTTCAGGGTCTACCAGGTTCAGGGTCTACCAGGCTCAGGGTCTACCAGGTTCATGGTCTACCAGCTCCAGGGTCTACCAGCTCCAGGGTCTACCAGGTTCAGGGTCTACCAGGTTCAGGGTCTACCAGGTTCAGGGTCTACCAGGTTCAGGGTCTACCAGGTTCATGGTCTACCAGCTCCAGGGTCTACCAGCTTCAGGGTCTACCAGCTTCAGGGTCTATCAGGTTCAGGGTCTACCAGCTTCAGGGTCTACCAGCTCCAGGGTCTACCAGGTTCAGGGTCTACCAGCTTCATGGTCTACCAGGTTCAGGGTCTACCAGGTTCAGGGTCTACCAGCTTCAGGGTCTACCAGGTCCAGGGTCTACCAGCTTTAGGGTCTATCAGGTTCAGGGTCTACCAGCTTCATGGTCTATCAGGTTCAGGGTCTACCAGGTTCATGGTCTACCAGCTCCAGGGTCTACCAGGTTCATGGTCTACCAGGTTCAGGGTCTACCAGGTTCAGGGTCTACCAGGTTCAGGGTCTACCAGATTCAGGGTCTACCAGGTTCATGGTCTACCAGCTTCATGGTCTACCAGCTCCAGGGTCTACCAGGTTCAGGGTCTACCAGGTCCAGGGTCTACCAGGTCCAGGGTCTACCAGGTCCAGGGTCTACCAGGTCCAGGGTCTACCAGGTCCAGGGTCTACCAGCTTCAGGGTCTACCAGCTTCAGGGTCTACCAGCTTCAGGGTCTACCAGGTTCAGGGTCTACCAGGTTCAGGGTCTACCAGGTTCAGGGTCTACCAGGTTCATGGTCTACCAGCTCCAGGGTCTACCAGGTTCAGGGTCTACCAGCTCCAGGGTCTACCAGCTCCAGGGTCTCCCAGGTTCAGGGTCTCCCAGCTTCAGGGTCTCCCAGCTTCATGGTCTACCAGCTTCATGGTCTACCAGGTTCAGGGTCTACCAGGCTCAGGGTCTACCAGGTTCATGGTCTACCAGGCTCAGGGTCTACCAGGTCCAGGGTCTACCAGGCTCATGGTCTACCAGCTTCATGGTCTACCAGGTTCAGGGTCTACCAGGCTCAGGGTCTACCAGGTTCATGGTCTACCAGGTTCAGGGTCTACCAGGTCCAGGGTCTACCAGGCTCATGGTCTACCAGCTTCATGGTCTACCAGGTTCAGGGTCTACCAGGCTCAGGGTCTACCAGGTTCATGGTCTACCAGCTCCAGGGTCTACCAGCTCCAGGGTCTACCAGCTCCAGGGTCTACCAGCTTCATGGTCTACCAGGTTCAGGGTCTACCAGGTTCAGGGTCTACCAGCTTCAGGGTCTACCAGGTCCAGGGTCTACCAGCTTTAGGGTCTATCAGGTTCAGGGTCTACCAGCTTCATGGTCTATCAGGTTCAGGGTCTACCAGGTTCAGGGTCTACCAGGTTCAGGGTCTACCAGGTTCAGGGTCTACCAGCTTCATGGTCTATCAGGTTCAGGGTCTACCAGGTTCAGGGTCTACCAGGTTCAGGGTCTACCAGGTTCATGGTCTACCAGGTTCAGGGTCTACCAGGTTCAGGGTCTACCAGATTCAGGGTCTACCAGGTTCATGGTCTACCAGCTTCATGGTCTACCAGCTCCAGGGTCTACCAGGTTCAGGGTCTACCAGGTCCAGGGTCTACCAGGTCCAGGGTCTACCAGGTCCAGGGTCTACCAGGTCCAGGGTCTACCAGCTCCAGGGTCTACCAGGTTCAGGGTCTACCAGGTCCAGGGTCTACCAGGTTCAGGGTCTACCAGCTCCAGGGTCTACCAGGTTCAGGGTCTACCAGGTTCATGGTCTACCAGGTTCATGGTCTACCAGGTTCAGGGTCTACCAGCTCCAGGGTCTACCAGGTTCAGGGTCTACCAGGTTCAGGGTCTACCAGCTCCAGGGTCTCCCAGCTCCAGGGTCTCCCAGGTTCAGGGTCTCCCAGCTTCAGGGTCTACCAGGTTCAGGGTCTACCAGGTTCAGGGTCTACCAGGTTCAGGGTCTACCAGGTTCATGGTCTACCAGGTTCATGGTCTACCAGCTCCAGGGTCTACCAGCTCCAGGGTCTACCAGCTCCAGGGTCTACCAGGTTCAGGGTCTACCAGGTTCAGGGTCTACCAGGTTCATGGTCTACCAGGTTCAGGGTCTACCAGGTCCAGGGTCTACCAGGCTCATGGTCTACCAGCTTCATGGTCTACCAGGTTCAGGGTCTACCAGGCTCAGGGTCTACCAGGTTCATGGTCTACCAGCTCCAGGGTCTACCAGCTCCAGGGTCTACCAGCTCCAGGGTCTACCAGCTCCAGGGTCTACCAGCTTCAGGGTCTATCAGGTTCAGGGTCTACCAGCTTCAGGGTCTACCAGCTTCAGGGTCTACCAGCTTCAGGGTCTACCAGGTCCAGGGTCTACCAGCTTTAGGGTCTACCAGGTTCAGGGTCTACCAGGTTCAGGGTCTACCAGGTCCAGGGTCTACCAGCTTTAGGGTCTACCAGGTTCAGGGTCTACCAGGTTCAGGGTCTACCAGGTTCAGGGTCTACCAGGTTCAGGGTCTACCAGGTTCAGGGTCTACCAGCTTCATGGTCTATCAGGTTCAGGGTCTACCAGGTTCAGGGTCTACCAGGTTCAGGGTCTACCAGCTCCAGGGTCTACCAGCTTCATGGTCTACCAGGTTCAGGGTCTACCAGGTTCAGGGTCTACCAGGTTCATGGTCTACCAGCTCCAGGGTCTACCAGCTCCAGGGTCTACCAGCTCCATGGTCTACCAGGTTCAGGGTCTACCAGGTTCAGGGTCTACCAGGTTCAGGGTCTACCAGGTTCAGGGTCTACCAGGTTCAGGGTCTACCAGGTTCATGGTCTACCAGGTTCATGGTCTACCAGCTCCAGGGTCTACCAGCTCCAGGGTCTACCAGGTTCAGGGTCTACCAGGTTCAGGGTCTACCAGGTTCATGGTCTACCAGCTCCAGGGTCTACCAGCTTCAGGGTCTATCAGGTTCAGGGTCTATCAGGTTCAGGGTCTACCAGCTTCAGGGTCTACCAGCTTCAGGGTCTACCAGCTCCAGGGTCTACCAGGTTCAGGGTCTACCAGGTTCATGGTCTACCAGGTTCAGGGTCTACCAGGTTCAGGGTCTACCAGGTTCAGGGTCTACCAGGTCCAGGGTCTACCAGCTTTAGGGTCTATCAGGTTCAGGGTCTACCAGCTTCATGGTCTATCAGGTTCAGGGTCTACCAGGTCCAGGGTCTACCAGGTCCAGGGTCTACCAGCTCCAGGGTCTACCAGGTTCAGGGTCTATCAGGTTCAGGGTCTACCAGCTCCAGGGTCTACCAGCTCCAGGGTCTACCAGCTCCAGGGTCTACCAGCTTCATGGTCTACCAGGTTCAGGGTCTACCAGGTTCAGGGTCTACCAGGTTCAGGGTCTACCAGGTCCAGGGTCTACCAGCTTTAGGGTCTATCAGGTTCAGGGTCTACCAGCTTCATGGTCTATCAGGTTCAGGGTCTACCAGGTTCATGGTCTACCAGCTCCAGGGTCTACCAGGTTCATGGTCTACCAGGTTCAGGGTCTACCAGGTTCAGGGTCTACCAGATTCAGGGTCTACCAGGTTCATGGTCTACCAGCTTCATGGTCTACCAGCTCCAGGGTCTACCAGCTCCAGGGTCTACCAGCTTCAGGGTCTACCAGGTTCAGGGTCTACCAGCTTCAGGGTCTACCAGCTCCAGGGTCTACCAGGTTCAGGGTCTACCAGCTCCAGGGTCTATCAGGTTCAGGGTCTATCAGGTTCAGGGTCTACCAGGTTCAGGGTCTACCAGCTCCAGGGTCTACCAGCTTCAGGGTCTACCAGCTCCAGGGTCTGTTTTGTGGAGTTTGAGCTCCATGAAGAGCTGAGTAGTCTGACATGTCAGGGATGGTGTGTTGTGGTTGTGGTTGGATGTTTGTTGGTGAAATTTCTGTTTAGTGTCTTGAACAGGATCAGCAAAAACTTAAAGCAGGGTTGATTAAGATGGAAAACTCTGGTTCATTATACAGTTGGATGTTTTTGTGACACTCTGTGGTTGGATATTGTTCTGCTTCTTTACGTTCAGGTTTTAAGTTTGTAGCTTTACCAGCTGGTTAAGTGTTAAGGTGCTGAGGTACAGATGTCTGTATTAGAGGGTTAGTGAAGGTTTGAACGCACTGAGTGGATGCTAGAGATTATGTTTGATAAAACTGTCATGTTTCTTTGATGGTGAAGTGATGAGGTTTATTTTGTTTAAATCTATAGAGAAATGAAATGTAAACTAACGTTCCTCCTCCTTTCAGGACGTGGAGGTTCGTCCGGAGCCAAGTTCCGCATCTCGCTGGGTCTCCCAGTGGGAGCGGTCATCAACTGCGCAGACAACACAGGTACGCCTCACCTGGCCCACCGTGCTTTCATTTTGGCAGATTTCAGGTTGTGCTGCCACTAAGATTAGGCCCCATCTTAGAAAAAAAAGGTGTTCTCTATCAGATATGTGTGTTTTCTCAGGAGATGACGGCTGTTAGAGCAGAGTAGTGGACCATCTTTGGAAATAAAACATGCCAGCTTAATGCTGCAGGGATTACTGACCTTCTCCACATCTGTGGGGTAGAAATAAAGCTGGAAACCAAGCTTATAACATTGTTGGACAGCAAAGTAGCTTTGAATGGACTTTTTAAACCCTGTTTGGTCCAGAAACACTCAGAATGAGTTGACCTTTTGATGGATTCAGTTTGCATGTGAAAGGTGTATTAAGATGAGACTGTATTGATCCCCAGAGGGGAGTAAGGGCTGTCGTCATACTCTGATACTGTGGTATGTTAACCAGTAAATATGGTGTTGATCTGATTTGGTACCTTAGGAACAAGAGTAGAAGTCCCAGGCACCAGTTGTTCAAAAGTTTCTTGTTTTCAATCAGTAGAATTTGCTCCTAAATCCCAGCATATAGTCAGAGATGAACAAATGTGTCTGCAAAGCTTTCATATGGGACGTTTTCAGAGTAGCTAAAACTAGTGCTGCGTTATCCGGTAATGTTGATTCTGATTAGACGGACAATATTGTGATAATATAAAACATAAACAGTATCTTTGTCTGCTTGCTTTTCCTTTGGTAATAATTGTACCTCTAGTCAGTTCAATAGTGGCACTAATATAAACTTAAATACCTTTCTGCAGACATTTTTGTGAACCTTTAAAGGACTTCTGCATACTAAAATAATTGCACCCCTTCATGTGGTTATGTAATTGCACAGCCTGACACTGAAATTAGAGTAATTGTGCAGCATTGATTAGGGAGTTTAGTTTACTCTTCTGATGGGCTAATGCTTCTCCTGCTCTGCTGTATCAAGAACAGAAAATCTGCACATCAATAGTCTGAACAACTCCCCCTAAAAACCTCCATTTAGATAAAGACATGCTTGATTTTAGCTGCAGGGATGCTCTTCTGTCTGAACCAGTGATTATTTCACCGTGGTGCTCACAGTAGATGAGCTGTGGTTGTGGTTGGATGTTTTATCGTGGTAGGAAAAGCAGTCGTATGTCTGCTTTAGTGGTTCACAACAAAAAGTTGATCTAAGTTTCTGCTGAAGGTTTGAATTCTGAAATGTTGCTCTCGGTGTCGTCCCTTCCAAAAGCACTTGCTCTGTCTGCTCTGTGGCTCGGTGAGTTGTCGTAGAAGGGAACATTGATTCATCTCTGTGGGTGAGACGGCAGCGCCACCCTGTGGCTGACCGATCTCAATCAGGGATGAGACAGACGTAGCTTTACTGGGAGCCAGTCCTGCTTTCCTGAGTCCCTCTTCTCTGTCTAATCTGGTCTCCTTTTCTGTCCTCCAGGTGCCAAGAACCTGTACATCATCTCTGTGAAGGGCATCAAGGGACGTCTGAACCGTCTGCCTGCTGCAGGAGTTGGTGACATGGTCATGGCTACCGTGAAGAAAGGCAAACCAGAGCTCAGGAAGAAGGGTGAGTATGCGTGGATTTATGATATGTATGATATGTTAAAGACCCTGATTCTACTGGGGTCTACTGGACTAGACTATTGAGTATTTTCTATCAGGCTTGATGGAAACTTGCAAGAATAATAATTATGTCTACAGCGGCACATGAAGGTCATCGGGATCTTTATTTGCAGAGATGAGGATTTGGATTGAGCTTGGATGGTGTTAGAAGCTGAGACATTTCACACCAGCAGTGAGATTCAGTTTTGGTGTCACATTCAGGAAAGACCTACCAATAGCTGCCCTCCATCTTCATGTCTCTGTGCTGATGGAGCGCTCCTATTGGCTGTTGAATGTGTTAGAGATGCTACTAGAGCTTTTATTTGTTATAAAAACTTGCCATTAAGAGCAGGACTGGGTCATGCAGGAAGGCATGCAGCTGGAGGTCACGTTGCCTACATTTTAAAGAGCTGGCTAACAGACGCTAACCCAGTCTTAGCTAGCAGCATTGCTTTGACCCTGAAAGAGATGCTTTAGTCAGTGTTAGTGCTAGTTTTTACTTGCAGATAGCCCCCCCCCTCCAAAAGCACTTGCTCGGTCTGCTCAGTGGCTCGGTGAGTTGTCGTAGAAGGGAACATTGATTTATCTCTGTGGGTGAGACGGCAGCGCCACCCTGTGGCTGACTGATCTCAATCAGGGATGAGACAGACCGTCTGTACATTAGCCTGAATGTTTATCTGCTGCTCTGCTGGTTAAAGTGTCTCTCAGTTGAACCCAATTTAAAATATTTACTCTGGCCATGTTTTCACGAGTCCAGATGGTAACGCTTCCTTTTTTGTCTGTTTTTGGCTCTTTGTTTCTGCAACAGTGTTTTTAGGTTAGAGCAACAAAAGAATAGCAGAACCTCCTAACTTATTTAATGCAACAGAAAAATGAACATTTTTAAAATAAAGGGCTCATTTATTATCCTCTTAAAGTCTCAGCATCTTTGTTGGGAACATAAGAAATGTGTGGATTTTGTTGCAAGAGCTTCTCCAGAACGGTTTATACTGTGTGGATAGTGTGTATACTGGGATGTGGGCACGGATGAACTGGTAGAATAGGAGCAGACAGACATGCCTGTGTGGAGGTTAGATTAGTGTGCTGATATATATGTATTTAAGATTAGGTTTCTGTAGGTTACTTGGGAGCTGAGATAATAATAATGATGACTTGGATTTTTGCAGGGCCTTTCATGAGAGCTGAGGTTGCTTTACAGAAGATGAGATGCAACATACAGATACTAAGCTCAGCGTTTCCGGGGGGGGGGGGGGGGAGATTTAGGAGAGGCTGTGGTGAACAGGTGCTGCTTAAGGAATTTTTTAAACCTGTCCAAAGATGGAGCATTATGGATAGACCCCTGGAAGAATTGCTACGGGTACACAAAAACAAATAGATTTAGAATATAAATGTTAGTGAATCACTGCAGACTTCATGGTCTGATACAGGAAGTTTGACTGTAAGTGCTTCGTTACAGTTTCAGACATTTCTATCAACATTCCTCTGATTGAAGGTCTACTTCCTGTAGAGAACATCTCCAGGTTAGAATTGATCAGAAAAGCCACATTTTAGAGCTGATTTTAAGCTGTAACTAAACATACTCCAGTCCTGACCAGGTGAAGAGTTTAGGGTGAAACAGCCCTGGAGGGGGGGCTGATGTCAGCTGTATGGACAGAGCAGAGGCTCGCTGATACCCTAGGACCGTTGTGTAAACCCTCAGAGTAATGGGTCTGAAACACTGATGTGTGTGTCTGAGACTTCTTTAACCCTGTCCTCTCCGTCCACAGTGCATCCTGCGGTGGTGATACGGCAGCGGAAGTCGTATCGACGAAAAGACGGCGTGTTTCTCTACTTTGAAGACAATGCGGGGGTCATAGTGAACAACAAAGGAGAAATGAAAGGTGGGTTTATTTCCTGACATGGGCACATAAAATAAACATGTTAGCATGGATACAGCTGTGAGCTGAGTGTTGGCATCAGTGACATCTGAACAGCTGATTTTAGGCTGAAATCTTTAAACTAGCGCTCAACCAACGATTTTTTTTTCTTGTTTTGCAAATGTGATGGGAATTTATTATATTAAAGGAAATTGCAACTTTTATCTTTTCCATTTTTAATCAGAAAAACGTGAAAAAATAGGACAGCAGGAGTTTTGGAAAAAAAAAAAACCTGAAAAACTGCCATCTGAGTAACTGCATGTGTAGAGCAGAACGTCTCTGCTGCACCAAGAGGAGGTATTAAACTGGTAATCGACTCATTTTAGGTCAAAGAAATATTCACCTGTGATTTGAAAAATGCAGCAGGGTGTATTGTGTTTAATTTAAATTTAGAATTGCCCAGCCTTAGCTAAGGTGTTGGTTTTAACTTGTAGGTGTGTTTAAAGGAGTAGAAATGGATCTAGTCTGTCAGTGTTGAGTTTTAGCTGCAAGAATTTTGGTCTAAAGAGGTTGGTTTAAGATGACCCCCCCCTTCCAAAAGCACTTGCTCGGTCTGCTCAGTGGCTCGGTGAGTTGTCGTAGAAGGGAACATTGATTCATCTCTGTGGGTGAGACGGCAGCGCCACCCTGTGGCTGACTGATCTCAATCAGGGATGAGACAGAACATTAAATTCCAAGGATATTAAATGCTGATACATGTTTGAACTGTATATTTTAGCCATTTTTTTATGACGAGTCCGGCTGATAGAGGTTCCTTTTTGTTGAATTTTGGCTCTTCGTTGACACGGTGGCATCATACAGACAGAACATTTCAAATTTAAGCCTTGCCTGTCCACATTTACTCTAAATTTACTCTGAAGATAAACTCAGAGTGACTACCCTACTCCACAGAAACATTTGTGTATTCGCTATTTTTGCTCGTTTACGCCTCAGTTTTTTTTTTGCATGTAGGTTCGCGCCACCTTCTGACCTTGCAGGAGTACTGCAGCGTTTTCAAAGAAATGATAAAAGATATCCGAGTTTGGAACTCGTTTAAAAAATTAATCAGTGGATCGTTTTCATGTAAGTGTAGCCTCTGATGAGCATGCATTAAAGATTAAACCGTTTTTTTTTTTGTCTTTCTGCAGGCTCGGCCATCACCGGCCCCGTGGCCAAGGAGTGTGCCGACCTTTGGCCCAGGATCGCCTCAAACGCAGGCAGCATAGCCTGAACAGGACCCTGCACCTCTGTTTGTTTTCAATAAAACTGTTGGTAATCAAACCTCCGAGCCTCTGTGTTTCAGTTATTTCATGTAGAGTATGGGGTGTCCAAACTATGGCCCGGGGGCCAAATGGGGCCCGCAGCAAATTCTAAACATGAAATGAAATATGGCCCACATTTAAAACATGAAGCTTGTGCTGAACTGTAGTCTGCTTCTTGGTCTCAGCACAAGGCAGTGCTACCATGCTGTTTCTGTAAACAAACATTTTAACCAAAATCATTTTTTTGATTTGAGTTTTTGCAACTAAAGACAACACTGTCAATGAAAAATAACATAATAAAGATACCTGTATTTATGAGTTGATGGATCATGAAGGCTTCTAGCAGTACCCATGGTGTTTTAGTGTACGCAGCCCTCGGTGGGGAAAGTCTGGACACTCCTGATGTAGAGACGATGGATGTTTCCCCGTCACTGAATCTTAACGTGAAGCTGAGGGCCAGAACATCTGCACACCTTCAGCCACTAAACTAAAAGGTTAATCCAGTTTTAAAATAACTATTAAAGCAGCAACACCTTCGTTAAGCAAAGAATTCTAAAATTCTGCAGTTTGGTTTTAAATTTGAGGGAAAATCATCAAAGTTGAGTTTAGAGAGTTTAAAGCAGACATTATTTTCTGTGTATGTATTAGGACTAAAGTGTGGCGGGGATCTGAGCAGGTCAGATCATCTGGAGGACCAGATCTGGTCCATGGAGATCCCAGATGTAGATTATGCTATATGAAGTGTTTAAAGGTGCTAGAAGATTTTCCTTAAACAGTACATGAGTCTTATAAATCCAGTTTTTCCTAGACTTGTTGACTTCCTGAGACCAAGAGGAGATGATCAAACTCTGGAAGAATGAAGAGAAGTTCAAGATTTCTAAACATCACATTTATGATGGTGCACAAGAATTTACATTCACATGAGATGCACAACACAGTACACACTATACAAAGAGGCAGTACAGGAAATCCCTTATATGGGCATTACATTTGAGGAAAAACTGAGTAAGGCCGGCCACACACTACAGGATTATAAGCCCGATTTGAGGCCAGATTTGCCTCCCCTGATGATCGTGGGGGCGTATCCTGAGTGGCGCCTGTAGCAAACGATTGTCTGAAAAATCTGCACGTGTGTCAACACGATTATTTTACCGATCCAAATCACGTCATAGCCTCCCAGAGTCAGACCCCACTGTTCATTTAGTTCAGTTTAGTTATTATCTTGCAAAAATGCTTTGTTTTAGTTCAGTTTTTATTAGTTTTAGTTTTTCTGGCAATGTGGGATCCCTGCCAGGACCCAAAAGGTCTGTAGCATCACATTATGTAATAACGCAGCATTATGTAATAATGTAATACATTTTCATTTTACATTGTGAAGTTTTCTTCAACCAAATCAGGCAGTTTGACTCTCTCCAGGTTTGGGTGTTTATGTCAGTCAGTATGCTAGTGTCAAACACTAAAACTAAGGACTTTGTCTCTGATTCTATTTCATTTAGTTAGTTTTGTAAGCAGACAATACAGTTTTAGTCAGTTTGGGTTTTATTTGTAAAGCTTAGTTTTTATTTAGTTTCAGTGAACTAAAATGATTTTTGAATTGTAGTTTTAGTTATTTAGTTAGTTTTAGTAAACTAAAATGATTTTTGAAACGTAGTTTGAGTTATTTAGTTAGTTTTAGTGAACTAAAATGATTTTTGAATTGTAGTTTTAAGTTATTTACTTAGTTTAAGTGAACTAAAATGATTTTTTGAATTGTAGTTTTAGTGAACTAAAATGATTTTTGAAACGTAGTTTGAGATATTTAGTTAGTTTTAGTGAACTAAAATGAATTTTGAATTGTAGATTAAAGTTATTTAGTTAGTTTTAGTGAACTTAATTTTTGAATTGTGGTTTGAGTTATTTAGTTAGTTTTAGTGAACTAAAATGATTTTTGAATTGTAGTTTTAGTTATTTAGTTAGTTTTAGTTAACTAAAATGATTTTTGAATTGTAGTTTTAGTTATTTAGTTAGTTTTAGTGAACTAAAATGAATTTTGAATTGTAGATTAAAGTTATTTAGTTAGTTTTAGTGAACTTAATTTTTGAATTGTGGTTTGAGTTATTTAGTTGGTTTTAGTGAACTAAAATGATTTTTTGAATTGTAGTTTTAGTTATTTAGTTAGTTTTAGTGAACTAAAATGATTTTTGAATTGTAGTTTGAGTTATTTAGTTAGTTTTAGTGAACTAAAATGAATTTTGAATTGTAGATTAAAGTTATTTAGTTAGTTTTAGTGAACTTAATTTTTGAATTGTGGTTTGAGTTATTTAGTTGGTTTTAGTGAACTAAAATGATTTTTGAATTGTAGTTTTAGTTATTTAGTTAGTTTTAGTTAACTAAAATGATTTTTGAATTGTAGTTTGAGTTATTTAGTTAGTTTTAGTGAACTAAAATGATTTTTGAATTGTAGTTTGAGTTATTTAGTTAGTTTTAGTGAACTAAATGATTTTTGAATTGTAGTTTGAGTTATTTAGTTAGTTTTAGTGAACTAAATGATTTTTGAATTGTAGTTTGAATTATTTAGTTTTAGTGAACTAAAATGATTTTTGAATTGTAGTTTGAGTTATTTAGTTTTAGTAAACTAAAATGATTTTTGAATTGTAGTTTTAGTTATTTAGTTAGTTTTAGTAAAATAAAATGATTTTTGAAACGTAGTTTTAGTTATTTAGTTAGTTTTAGTGAACTAAAATGATTTTTGAATTGTAGTTTTAGTTATTTAGTTAGTTTAAGTGAACTAAAATGATTTTTGAATTGTTGTTTGAGTTATTTAGTTAGTTTTAGTGAACTAAAATGATTTTTGAATTGTAGTTTTAGTTATTTAGTTAGTTTTAGTAAACTAAAATGATTTTTGAAACGTAGTTTGAGTTATTTAGTTAGTTTTAGTGAACTAAAATGATTTTTGAATTGTAGTTTGAGTTATTTAGTTAGTTTTAGTGAACTAAAATGATTTTGAAACGTAGTTTTAGTTATTTAGTTAGTTTTAGTGAACTAAAATGATTTTTGAATTGTAGTTTTAGTTATTTAGTTAGTTTTAGTTAACTTAATTTTTGAATTGTGGTTTGAGTTATTTAGTTAGTTTCAGTGAACTAAAATGATTTTTGAATTGTAGTTTTAGTTATTTAGTTAGTTTAAGTGAACTGAAATGATTTTTGAATTGTAGTTTGAGTTATTTAGTTAGTTTTAGTGAACTGAAATGATTTTTGAATTGTAGTTTGAGTTATTTAGTTAGTTTTAGTGAACTGAAATGATTTTTGAATTGTAGTTTGAGTTATTTAGTTAGTTTTAGTGAACTAAATGATTTTTGAATTGTAGTTTGAATTATTTAGTTTTAGTGAACTAAAATGATTTTTGAATTGTAGTTTGAGTTATTTAGTTTTAGTGAACTAAAATGATTTTTGAATTGTAGTTTGAGTTATTTAGTTTTAGTAAACTAAAATGATTTTTGAATTGTTGTTTGAGTTATTTAGTTAGTTTTAGTGAACTAAAATGATTTTGAAACGTAGTTTTAGTTATTTAGTTAGTTTTAGTGAACTAAAATAATTTCTGAATTGTACTTTGAGTTATTTAGTTAGTTTTAGTAAACTAAAATGATTTTTGAATTGTAGTTTTAGTTATTTAGTTAGTTTTAGTGAACTAAAATAATTTCTGAATTGTACTTTGAGTTATTTAGTTAGTTTTAGTAAACTAAAATGATTTTTGAATTGTAGTTTTAGTTATTTAGTTAGTTTTAGTGAACTAAAATGATTTTTGAAACGTAGTTTGAGTTATTTAGTTAGTTTTAGTGAACTAAAATGATTTTTGAATTGTAGTTTTAGTTATTTAGTTAGTTTCAGTGAACTAAATAATTTCTGAATTGTACTTTGAGTTATTTAGTTAGTTTTAGTTAACTATTATAACCTTGGTTCAGATGATTAGAGATGAAAAATGGTTTGAAATTGTCCTGATGTCTGTGATCGCCCACGTTTTTAAAATGGTTTTGGATTTTAAAATGATCTGGTGTGTGGCCGGCCTAAGATAGATACCTGAGAAACGTTAGACAGTCTTTTTGGAACCAGGCTGAGGATGAAACCAGAGAGGGTACTGTCGATACAGAAACTCCTGAATGCTATGGAAACACATTCCTGCCTGTAGATCATTCCACATTTTAACTACGAGCTTAGAGCGCCCCCGTGTGCAGAGGTTGTCCCTGAAGCAGAAAGGTCAGGGTTCAAATCCAGCCTGGGGCTGCCTCCAGCATCACTGACTCATGTTTCCTCCCTAACAAATGTTGACTTTTACAGTTATATTTTTACTCTGTTGTACCAGATATAGCACACTCTTCCTGAAATTATGACCTTTATTTCAGAATGAAGAACTTCTTAATGAATGAGGATAAACCAATGCCACTGTCATCATGACTGAGACCAAGTACTCAGGTTTGGGTACTCAACAAGTACAAATATGCATTTTAAATTTCTTAAAGAAATCTAAACGTTTATTTTGATCAGGTGTTCCTCACCTGTCCTCTAGAGCCTAACCTGCTTCACCTTCATCCTCCTACTCTCATCCTGAGGTGCTGATGTGATACTGAGATGTCTTTTATACTTGGACTGGATCATTGTCCCATTCTCTGGCAGAAATGTGCTTCCATACCAGTCCATTCATATGGAATATGTAGGGCAGATGACGGCCATGTTTACATTACATAACCAGGCCGTCTGTTGGAGCAGGTTTCCTTTGAATCATCGTTTTTCCGCTTACACAGCTCTGTGTTTGTGAGCGTGCTCTACTTGGACACCTCCGGCCTCGCTCGGCGTACAGACGGTGACCAGCAGGTCCATGGAGAGGAACCAGGCGGCCTCCTGAGTCAGCTACTGTAAATAACCCCTACGTTAACCTCGCACACATCCTCCCCCGGGGATGATGAGAGATGTTCTGGGCGTGCTCAGTGACCAGGCCTACTGTAGGTAGACCGTAGACTCGAGGACGTGCAGGAGGAGATAAACTCAAAACATAGAGAGAAAGTCACAGAACGGTCCGCCTGCATTCTTCATGAACACTCAGTGAACTGAGAAATAAAGGAGATTTAGAGTAACTGCTCATAAAAATGTGCACAATTTTGGACTGCCAGTCATCCACTTTCCAAGCTATACCTGTGTGATTTTCCCAGTTTCTACTCCTCACCTTCATCACCTTCATCCCTGCAGATTTCTCTGTTTCTAAAGATCGATTCAAACCAAAAGTGAAGCAAGTTTATGCAGGCATGCACATGTTTAAGTTAGGGATCTATAGAGTAAATACATCCAGTGATTTTTACCTTAAGCACAAAGAAATTCTCACTAAAATAAACGTTAATACCTTTAATTAATGCAAGCCTTTTCCACATTACTCCAGCTTCAGTCTGAGGGTTTCTAACAGGTTCTCACTTCTGAATTTTTACAACTGTGGTCCAATCTCTCCCTGGATTTTCAGTGTCTGATCTTCATGATCGATTTTCAGTCAATAAAGGATAAAATAAAAACAGCAGTCATAATAACTATCTGAGGTAAATATCCTGGCGTCAGAGGAACACTGCCACCGTGTAAATTTAAAGCCTATTGCAGTATTCCCTTCACTTTTGGTCTGAACCAAACTTTAAAGCTGGCTTCTTCTAAAGTCCTTCTGCCGGTGTAAATCTTAAATGTTCAGTGTGTGTCGTTCTAGATCTAATCCTCCTGTTTCTAATGTAAAGAGGAAGACTTTAACTGGCCATCTTTGGACCTTCTCATGGGATCACGTCCAGTCTAGGGATGTAGGCGCTTCCCCCTCGGCCCCTGGCCTCCTCCTCCCGTGGGGCCTCGGTGCTCACGCTGGGTGTGGGGCTGGGTAGGGGGCGCTGTTCGCAGGTGGCGTGCGGGTGCGTGTGCCACGTCCCGTCTCTGTAGGTGCAGAAACAAACCGTCCGCTCGTCGATGTTCACGCGCTCCCCCGCTGAGATCACCCTGTTCCCCGCAAAGCAGTTTGGGCCTGAAACGGACAAAAACCAGATTATTTCTCTGTCCTCTACCACCACCTGAGGGGAGGTGGTCTACAATTCTCACAACTCTTCTGTTCTGTCTTTATTCCAGCATTGCTCTTCCTCAGGCCTAGTCCACACACAGACAGGTATTACTGAGGGTTTTTGTCCTGTTGTTCACACTCAAACTAAGACCTTTACACAGAGGAGGTCTAGACCGTAATCTCTAGACCAGGGATGTCAGACTCAACTACAGCAGGGGCCAAATTCCGGATTTGGGTCCAACCTGAGGGCCTAATCAGTAGAAATTTACTATGAACTGTCAAAGAATCATGAGGGGAAAAATGTAACATAAATGATAAATAATTTTGAGATTTAAAAAAAAAAAAAAATCAACGGTTAAAATCATTATCTTTAACAGTTAAAGTACTAAAAACATCAAAATCATGAGTTTTAAAGGTCAAAAGATGAGGTACAAAATTTTAAATTTTGAATCAAAAGGCCAATATTTGGGATTTAAAGTTATATTTAGGAGTTGAAAATGTCAAGATATTTGAAAAAATTCAAAATCAAGAGTTGTAAATATCAAAATTTAAGATAAAACTCTAAATAATGAGTTCTCAATGTCAAAATATGAGATAAAATTAAAAATATTGAGTTATAAAGATCCAAAGATGAACTAAAAATTTAAGATTTTAAATAGAAAAGGTTAATATTTGCGATTAAAATTCAAAGTGAGGATTTGGAAATGTCAAAATGTAAGATAAAATTCAATTTCATGAGTTTAAAACATCAAAATATGACTTAAAAATTAAAATCATGACTCTAAATGATCAAAATATGAGATAAAAAGTCAAAACAATAACTTTAAGTCATAATTGTGAGCTGCAAATTAGAAAATACAAAATGAAAACACAAATTTCTTTCCCCACATTCCTGACTTTTTATCAGATTATTTTAACTCTTTACTATTTCTAATTCTGATGACTTAACAGGGATATTTTCAATCATCAAGGTTAAGTTTACATTTCTATACTGGAGGAAACCTGCAGACCTCATACTGGTGGGCCAGTTAGAATAAAAACATGATCTGGTGGGCCGGGTTTAACTGGGCCCTAACCCTAGTTTGACACCCCTGGGTTATCTTATGGGTGATATCCAAACAAAATGTGCAAAGATGATTAGAACAACATGAGATCGATTTGTGAATAATTTGGATAAAAAAATTAAAAAAACAGACTCGGTGTTCAGCTCTAAGTGGGGTAACAGCATTGGGAGTCTAGTGACAGGAAGTCACTCCCATGATTCCCTTGATGTTTGTTGTTGTTTTGACTGAGAGCCCCCTGGTGGCAGAATGTTTAAATAAAATAATGAAACAGCCTCATCAGTGCATGTGTGATATAAAAATGCAGCCGAAACATAAGAAACCGTCATTAAACAGCAAAGTTAGAGACCATAGCTTCATGTATGGTCAAATAAAGCTCTGTTTCACTAAAAGAACACACCCTGATTCCTTTTCTCTTTGAATACTAAACTAGGACAGCAGACTGGACCGATGGAGGCCCACATGTAAACAGACCTCCTCTAATTTCGTCTGCAGCCTCGCTCACAGATGGGGGTTCCTTTCCTTTGGCAGCTACCTGAGAAACAATTACCAACACTCGCCAGCAGGAGGACAGGAAGAACGTCTCATCTGCTGCCAGAGCAGGAAGTAAAAAAAAGAAAACAAACAATGACGCAACAAACCGGACCATCTGTCCCGCTGTCTGTCTGACAGAGGAGAATAAGAATCTGAAGTGCTGAGGAGAAGAGAGAGAGCTGGGTCCATCCTTCAGATCCAAACACACCAAACAGGAGCGGCCATCAGCTCCATACTCTCAGGCTTCATGCCCATGGTGCTGGAAAGGTGTGACATAACAGCGAGATGGGAGCGGTGACGTAACCGAGGCTCCCATACGACCACAGATAAACACGTATACAGCATGAGCTTAAGTGTGCTGATGTGTCACGGCGTGTGGTTGTTCTCCCGCTAAGAGCTTCCTGAAGCAGCGCAGGAAGAGGCGGATGATTCACACACATGGATTGAGACGGATTAAAGCAGGGATTAAAAATCAGCCTACACATCAGCAAAACATGAGGAGGCAGTTTTTAAAAATCACCAAATTTATCTAAAATTCTTTATAATGCCAGTCAGGCAGCAGCGGCTTTACCTTCAGGCAATCACCAGGGGCCCCCAGTTCCAAGGGGCCCCTGGATAAAGTCATGATATGAGTCTGAAATCCATTTTGATGGTTACAACCTGTATTCTGAATGTAAATAAGGGGCCAAAGGGGAATAAAAAGCATCAGAGATCTAAAATGGTTCCTGTGGAGGACCCCTGGCTCCAACAGCAAGGTCCAAGCCCCCAAATGGGGTACGGATCAGGGCATCCTCCCAGCTGACCCCTCTGTAACACACACGACCGCACCTGAGGTCTGGTCCAACCCACCGAGCCCCATGCTGCCAGTACGCTGTGAGCTGGATCAGGCCTGGGAAAGCCTGTCTGATGCCCATAGAAGTAGAGGGTCCAAGTCTGTGGTTGATCTCCAAGGTCTGTAGACTGCTCTACCACCTCCATGCTCTTACCATCCACAGACACAGATCGATGTGAGCATCCAGGGCCTCTCTTTGTCTCGGCCCAGGAGACGTGCACCCCCAACGGTTCGACACTAAAGGGGACTTTTTGCATTTTTGTGTGGATAAAGATGTTTTAGGAAATGTTGCATGGATTCTTTTTGAAGATAGATGAGTAATATGTCCATTTTCAAAAATATCTGCCTACATGTGTAGAAGGCCTGGAGCGTAATCTTTACTTACAGAGACTCAATATGAATCCACCTCCAGTCTCAAAGATTTCGGTTAAAGGCAGAGACTTAAAGCAGACCCAGACTCAGCAGAAGAACAGGTATCTGCTGAGGTTGGAGAAGCCTAAAAGAAACTCCAAAGGCTTTAAGCTTTCTTTGGCTTTAGGGAAATGCAGACATGGATGCATAGCAGCGCCGTCGCCCCACAGCTGTTCTGAAGGGTTACTGATTGGCGTCCTGGGCCTAACAGGGCCTTTTGGTGCAGAGTTTCCATGTTCTCCTCGTGCATGCATGGACTCTTTCTAGGTTCTCTGATCCCTCGGTCCAAAGATGTGCTCGTTAGGTTGATTACCAAACTCCGGCACCATGCCTGATTCCAACTGATGGGATGGTCTCTGGCACAGGAAATATGTACCTAACTGTGCTCCAACAGAGGATAGTCATCAGTGAGTAGAGCTGTAGAGTCGCCTCTATAATCGTCTCCCGCCTCGAGGAGCTGTTGTATCCATGCAGCACGGGCCCATTCCATCCTCTGAACTGTAGATGTGGCAGTCAGAAGAGTGTAGACTTAACCTTGATGATTGAAAATATCCTTGTTAAGTCATGAGAATTGGAAACAGTAAAGAGTTAAAATAATTTGATAAAAAGTCAGGAATGTAGAGAAAGAAATTTGTGTTTTCATTTCGTATTTTCTAATTTGCATCTCACAATTATGACTTTAAGTTATGGCTTTGACTTTTTAATTTTTAAGTCATAGTTTGACACTTTAAACTCATGAAACTGAATATCATCTTACATTTTGACATTTTCAACTCCTAACTATGAATTTCAATCACAAATTTTAACCTTTTCTATTTAAAATCTTAATTTTTTAGCGCACCTTTGGACCTTTATAACTCAACATTTTAAATTTTATCTCATATTTTGACATTAAAAACTCATTTAGAATTTCATTTTATATTTTCACCTTCTAAACTCTTGATTTAGAATTTTTTCAAATATCTTGACATTTTCAACTCCTAAATAGAATTTTTAGTCCCAAATATTGACCCTTTTGATTCAAATTTTTGTTTTTTATATATCTTTTGACCTGTTAAACTCATAATACCTGTTGGCACTGAAAAGCACCTCACTGAATCCCTAGCTTCTGGTGTTTGGTGACCAATAACCGGTTTCTCGTGTGGACTTTGATTCTCCCCATCAAACCTAAACCACATCCTCAATGACACGGTGCTGTAGTGACGCGGCCCTGGACGATGGCCGTCAGGATGCCGGACCACTCCCACACCTTTCCTGAGCTGCTGTGATGTAGTGGAGGCGTGTGAGTCTCACCGCTCTTACAGATGGGGCAGCAGTGGTTGGGCTCGTAGGTCGGGTTGACGCAGTGAGGGGCGGGGCAGTCTGAGATGCTGCAGTACACCTCTCTGTTGGCCTCACAGCGACATCGCTCACACCTCGACAACTGGAACACAGAAAACATGTGACATTAATACTTTAATTTGAGGCTGATCCAAACAACAACATGTTTCTGCAGAAAACACAATGAAAATGGCCGCTGGGTTTGATCTGCGTCATACAGGGAGGAAGTGAACGTTAGCACTATGCACATGTGAGTCGATATCCCACAGACAGCTGACCTCACTCTGGTGTTACTGGATGGCCTGCAGCTCTCTGTGTTTATGTAATCATTTATTAATTAACAATCAATACAAGCTGATCGATCCTCACTAAGCAGAGGCATCATGGGATGACGCCATAACACAAACTGGACTGCTCCTTATCATTTTAATTAGCAGCTTTCATAGATGCCACCTAGAGGTCTGGAGAGTAACTACATGTGCAGCTGGTTTGTAGCATCTCAGTGCTTTTCCACCATGTGGTTCCATCTGGGCTGGTCTAAGATCTAGACCAGCAGGATCAAGCCTGGTTCCAAGCTGAGCAGGTACTAAAATGTGATATTAAGACATCGACCACATAAGACTTGATTAACATGTTTTTAAAATTCTAGATCTGACTAAACACAGCCTGTAGATTTAACTTTTATGTCACCCTTCTATCATTTACTTTTTCTGATGTACAGGAGCGGTATAATGGTTTAACTGGTGCTGGATTAACCGCTGACACACGATTAAACATTCAACTTTGCTGCTTGCTCCCTGATTATAAGAATCTATCACTGCCTTTGGAGAGTAACATAAGTAGGAGCGGGATTACAGAGTCACACAGTAAGTTCTAAGAGATTAACATTACAAAAGAAAATAAAGAAGACTTTTTAGATGCCTGATTGAAAAGAAAATAAAGCTGGTGGCTTGTCAATAGTACTCTGTGACTATGCAAATGCATTCTTGTGATGTTAATGTTACTGAGAACCAGGCAGTCACATCTAAATCCTCCTGTCTTGTGTTTTGGTTGAGTGAGGGTTTTGATGGGTCCCAGAAGACTTTCAGGTCTCTTATGAACCATGGCATGTTTAAGTTTGGAAAAAGGCTGCTATAGAGACACAGGTCATTCAGAAAGCATTCAGACCCCCTCACTTTTTACATTTTCATTGTTTCAGTCTGATGCTACAGTCGATGAGATTCCTTTTTATTCTCATTAATCTACACCCAGTACCCCATCAGGACAAAGTGAAAAATAATCATTTTAAATGTATTTATCACTTTAATATCATTATTCAGACCCTCTCTTCTGTTCTTAGTTGAAGCTCCTTTGCCAGTAATTATAGCTTGCAGTCTTTCTGAATACGACCCAGCATGCTTTGCACCTGGATTGGGGGATTTTTGCCGGTCTTCTCAGGCTCAGTCAGGTTAAACGGGGACCATCAGTGGACAGACATTTTCAGGTCTCTCCACAGATGCTGGACAGGGTTCAGGTCAGGACTGGGCCATTCTAGGACATTCTCAGAGTTGTCCCTCCTGTGTAGTCCTGGCTGTGGTCTTAGGGTCCTGAGGTCCTGAGTGCTGTGGAACTGGTTTTCATTGAGGATATATCTGTACTTTACTCCATTCAGCTTTCCAACAACCCTGACCAGTCGACCAGTCCCTGCTGCTGAGAAACACCCCCACA
This sequence comes from Cheilinus undulatus, assembly GCF_018320785.1. NCBI lineage: Eukaryota > Metazoa > Chordata > Actinopteri > Labriformes > Labridae > Cheilinus > Cheilinus undulatus. The sequence continues at coordinate 40,859,401 of NC_054885.1, forward strand.
GCATGATGCTGCCACCACCATGCTTCACTGTTGGGATGG
>NC_054885.1:40864439-40906939 GCF_018320785.1 Cheilinus undulatus
GTCCGTCACCTCCGTGGGTGGTCTGGTCTAAGAACTGTAACAGGTTTGCTTTACTGTCAGGCTCTGGTTCTAACTGGAAGGCCATCTTCAGCTCTGTAATGTTAGCTCATCAAATCTTTTCAGCTTATTTTGTTCTTTGACAAACTTTGGAGTTAAAATGTGCAGTTTACAGATAGTCAGAGTGTCAGGGGGCGGGGCTTAGGCCAATTAAATTAAACATCTAGGGAAGTGCAGGGGTTAGCATTGTAAGAAGGTTCCTGGTCCCAGCCTGGGGTCAGTCAGGGCTTTACTGTGAGGAGTTTTCATGACCTCTCTGTGTGTGGCTTCTCTCAGGGTGCTCCAGCTTCCTCCAGGACCTAAAACCTTTTTCTTTGTTCCTTCTCTGGACCATCAGGACTCCCTCATTATGGAGTCCTGGCTGGTCCAAACTTCTTCACGTGAGGATTCTGGAGGCCACTGTTCTCTAGGGTGGTGGTTCTCAACCTTGGGGGTCGTGAGACTCTGAGAGGGGGTCTCCAGATGCCTTAAAAAACCAAGAATATTCTTTAAATTACACTGTTGCCACTTTACACCAATTTCACCAAATGCTAACCCTTTTTCATCACTTTTACACCAATTTCAGCACATTTCTGCCACTTAAAACCCATTTTTGTCCATGTTAAACCCTTTCCATCACCTTTTCTGCCTGGTTTGCCTCTTCTAAACCAACTCTTGCTTCTGTCTGCCTGTTGTTGCCTCTGTTAACGCATTATTGCCTCTATCAACCACTTGTTACACTCCTATTTGCCCATTTTCCCATAGAAAACCCATTTTTGCCAGTCTATATCAATTTTTCATCCCGTCCCACCTAACTTGTTGCACTTAAAAGCCTATTCAGCCACTTTGTAACCCCCTTTTACCGTTTTCTTGTGCCTGTTTTTGCCACTTTAATCCATTTGTTTTTATTTTTGCCACTTTTAACTGTTTTTTTTTTTTTTTTTTTAAATCAGTTACAGAGGAACCTGAGCTACATTTATAGAGGAACCTGAGCTACAGTTACAGAGGAGCCTGAGCTACAGTTACGGAGGAACCTCAGCTTCATTTATAGAGGAACCTGAGCTACAGTTACAGAGGAACCTGAGCTACAGTTACAGAGGAACCTGAGCTACAGTTACAGAGGAACCTGAGCTACAGTTACAGAGGAACCTGAGCTACAGTTACAGAGGAACCTGAGCTTCAGTTACAGAGGAACCTGAGCTACAGTTACAAAGGAATTAGAGCTACAGTTACAGAGGAACCTGAGCTACAGTTAAAGAGGAACCTGAGCTACATTTATAGAGGAACCTGAGCTACAGTTACAGAGGAATTACAGCTACAGTTACAGAGGAACCTGAGCTACAGTTACAGAGGAACCTGAGTCACAGATATAGAGGAACCTGAGCTACAGCTACAGAGGAACCTGAGCTACAGTTACAGAGGAACCTGAGTCACAGATATAGAGGAACCTGAGCTACAGTTACAGAGGAACCTGAGCTACAGTTACAGAGGAACCTGAGCTACAGTTACAGAGGAACATGGGCTACAGTTACATAGGAACCTGAGCTACTGTTACAGAGGAACCTGAGCTTCAGTTACAGAGGAACCTGAGCTACAGTTAAAGAGGAACCTGAGCTACATTTATAGAGGAACCTGAGCTACAGTTACAGAGGAACCTGAGCCACAGTTACAGAGGAACCTGAGCTACAGTTACAGAGGAACCTGAGCTACAGTTACAGAGGAACCTGAGCTACAGTTACAGAGGAACCTGAGCTTCAGTTACAGAGGAACCTGAGCTACAGTTACAAAGGAATTAGAGCTACAGTTACAGAGGAACCTGAGCTACAGTTAAAGAGGAACCTGAGCTACATTTATAGAGGAACCTGAGCTACAGTTACAGAGGAGCCTGAGCTACAGTTACGGAGGAACCTCAGCTTCATTTATAGAGGAACCTGAGCTACAGTTACAGAGGAACCTGAGCTACAGTTACAGAGGAACCTGAGCTACAGTTACAGAGGAACCTGAGCTACAGTTACAGAGGAACCTGAGCTACAGTTACAGAGGAACCTGAGCTTCAGTTACAGAGGAACCTGAGCTACAGTTACAAAGGAATTAGAGCTACAGTTACAGAGGAACCTGAGCTACAGTTAAAGAGGAACCTGAGCTACATTTATAGAGGAACCTGAGCTACAGTTACAGAGGAATTACAGCTACAGTTACAGAGGAACCTGAGCTACAGTTACAGAGGAACCTGAGTCACAGATATAGAGGAACCTGAGCTACAGCTACAGAGGAACCTGAGCTACAGTTACAGAGGAACCTGAGTCACAGATATAGAGGAACCTGAGCTACAGTTACAGAGGAACCTGAGCTACAGTTACAGAGGAACCTGAGCTACAGTTACAGAGGAACATGGGCTACAGTTACATAGGAACCTGAGCTACTGTTACAGAGGAACCTGAGCTTCAGTTACAGAGGAACCTGAGCTACAGTTAAAGAGGAACCTGAGCTACATTTATAGAGGAACCTGAGCTACATTTATAGAGGAACCTGAGCTACAGTTACAGAGGAGCCTGAGCTACAGTTACGGAGGAACCTCAGCTTCATTTATAGAGGAACCTGAGCTACAGTTACAGAGGAACCTGAGCTACATTTATAGAGGAACCTGAGCTACAGTTACAGAGGAACCTGAGCTACAGTTACAGAGGAACCTGAGCTACAGTTACAGAGGAACCTGAGCTACAGTTACAGAGGAGCCTGAGCTACAGTTACGGAGGAACCTCAGCTTCATTTATAGAGGAACCTGAGCTACAGTTACAGAGGAACCTGAGCTACAGTTACAGAGGAACCTGAGCTACAGTTACAGAGGAACCTGAGCTACAGTTACAGAGGAACCTGAGCTACAGTTACAGAGGAACCTGAGCTACAGTTACAGAGGAACCTGAGCTTCAGTTACAGAGGAACCTGAGCTACAGTTACAAAGGAATTAGAGCTACAGTTACAGAGGAACCTGAGCTACAGTTAAAGAGGAACCTGAGCTACATTTATAGAGGAACCTGAGCTACAGTTACAGAGGAATTACAGCTACAGTTACAGAGGAACCTGAGCTACAGTTACAGAGGAACCTGAGTCACAGATATAGAGGAACCTGAGCTACAGCTACAGAGGAACCTGAGCTACAGTTACAGAGGAACCTGAGTCACAGATATAGAGGAACCTGAGCTACAGTTACAGAGGAACCTGAGCTACAGTTACAGAGGAACCTGAGCTACAGTTACAGAGGAACATGGGCTACAGTTACATAGGAACCTGAGCTACTGTTACAGAGGAACCTGAGCTTCAGTTACAGAGGAACCTGAGCTACAGTTAAAGAGGAACCTGAGCTACATTTATAGAGGAACCTGAGCTACAGTTACAGAGGAACCTGAGCCACAGTTACAGAGGAACCTGAGCTACAGTTACAGAGGAACCTGAGCTACAGTTACAGAGGAACCTGAGCTACAGTTACAGAGGAACCTGAGCTTCAGTTACAGAGGAACCTGAGCTACAGTTACAAAGGAATTAGAGCTACAGTTACAGAGGAACCTGAGCTACAGTTAAAGAGGAACCTGAGCTACATTTATAGAGGAACCTGAGCTACAGTTACAGAGGAGCCTGAGCTACAGTTACGGAGGAACCTCAGCTTCATTTATAGAGGAACCTGAGCTACAGTTACAGAGGAACCTGAGCTACAGTTACAGAGGAACCTGAGCTACAGTTACAGAGGAACCTGAGCTACAGTTACAGAGGAACCTGAGCTACAGTTACAGAGGAACCTGAGCTTCAGTTACAGAGGAACCTGAGCTACAGTTACAAAGGAATTAGAGCTACAGTTACAGAGGAACCTGAGCTACAGTTAAAGAGGAACCTGAGCTACATTTATAGAGGAACCTGAGCTACAGTTACAGAGGAATTACAGCTACAGTTACAGAGGAACCTGAGCTACAGTTACAGAGGAACCTGAGTCACAGATATAGAGGAACCTGAGCTACAGCTACAGAGGAACCTGAGCTACAGTTACAGAGGAACCTGAGTCACAGATATAGAGGAACCTGAGCTACAGTTACAGAGGAACCTGAGCTACAGTTACAGAGGAACCTGAGCTACAGTTACAGAGGAACATGGGCTACAGTTACATAGGAACCTGAGCTACTGTTACAGAGGAACCTGAGCTTCAGTTACAGAGGAACCTGAGCTACAGTTAAAGAGGAACCTGAGCTACATTTATAGAGGAACCTGAGCTACAGTTACAGAGGAACCTGAGCCACAGTTACAGAGGAACCTGAGCTACAGTTACAGAGGAACCTGAGCTACAGTTACAGAGGAACCTGAGCTACAGTTACAGAGGAACCTGAGCTTCAGTTACAGAGGAACCTGAGCTACAGTTACAAAGGAATTAGAGCTACAGTTACAGAGGAACCTGAGCTACAGTTACAGAGGAACCTGAGCTACATTTATAGAGGAACCTGAGCTACAGTTACAGAGGAGCCTGAGCTACAGTTACGGAGGAACCTCAGCTTCATTTATAGAGGAACCTGAGCTACAGTTACAGAGGAACCTGAGCTACAGTTACAGAGGAACCTGAGCTACAGTTACAGAGGAACCTGAGCTACAGTTACAGAGGAACCTGAGCTACAGTTACAGAGGAACCTGAGCTTCAGTTACAGAGGAACCTGAGCTACAGTTACAAAGGAATTAGAGCTACAGTTACAGAGGAACCTGAGCTACAGTTAAAGAGGAACCTGAGCTACATTTATAGAGGAACCTGAGCTACAGTTACAGAGGAATTACAGCTACAGTTACAGAGGAACCTGAGCTACAGTTACAGAGGAACCTGAGTCACAGATATAGAGGAACCTGAGCTACAGCTACAGAGGAACCTGAGCTACAGTTACAGAGGAACCTGAGTCACAGATATAGAGGAACCTGAGCTACAGTTACAGAGGAACCTGAGCTACAGTTACAGAGGAACCTGAGCTACAGTTACAGAGGAACATGGGCTACAGTTACATAGGAACCTGAGCTACTGTTACAGAGGAACCTGAGCTTCAGTTACAGAGGAACCTGAGCTACAGTTAAAGAGGAACCTGAGCTACATTTATAGAGGAACCTGAGCTACATTTATAGAGGAACCTGAGCTACAGTTACAGAGGAGCCTGAGCTACAGTTACGGAGGAACCTCAGCTTCATTTATAGAGGAACCTGAGCTACAGTTACAGAGGAACCTGAGCTACATTTATAGAGGAACCTGAGCTACAGTTACAGAGGAACCTGAGCTACAGTTACAGAGGAACCTGAGCTACAGTTACAGAGGAACCTGAGCTACAGTTACAGAGGAGCCTGAGCTACAGTTACGGAGGAACCTCAGCTTCATTTATAGAGGAACCTGAGCTACAGTTACAGAGGAACCTGAGCTACAGTTACAGAGGAACCTGAGCTACAGTTACAGAGGAACCTGAGCTACAGTTACAGAGGAACCTGAGCTACAGTTACAGAGGAACCTGAGCTACAGTTACAGAGGAACCTGAGCTTCAGTTACAGAGGAACCTGAGCTACAGTTACAAAGGAATTAGAGCTACAGTTACAGAGGAACCTGAGCTACAGTTAAAGAGGAACCTGAGCTACATTTATAGAGGAACCTGAGCTACAGTTACAGAGGAATTACAGCTACAGTTACAGAGGAACCTGAGCTACAGTTACAGAGGAACCTGAGTCACAGATATAGAGGAACCTGAGCTACAGCTACAGAGGAACCTGAGCTACAGTTACAGAGGAACCTGAGTCACAGATATAGAGGAACCTGAGCTACAGTTACAGAGGAACCTGAGCTACAGTTACAGAGGAACCTGAGCTACAGTTACAGAGGAACATGGGCTACAGTTACATAGGAACCTGAGCTACTGTTACAGAGGAACCTGAGCTTCAGTTACAGAGGAACCTGAGCTACAGTTAAAGAGGAACCTGAGCTACATTTATAGAGGAACCTGAGCTACAGTTACAGAGGAACCTGAGCCACAGTTACAGAGGAACCTGAGCTACAGTTACAGAGGAACCTGAGCTACAGTTACAGAGGAACCTGAGCTACAGTTACAGAGGAACCTGAGCTTCAGTTACAGAGGAACCTGAGCTACAGTTACAAAGGAATTAGAGCTACAGTTACAGAGGAACCTGAGCTACAGTTAAAGAGGAACCTGAGCTACATTTATAGAGGAACCTGAGCTACAGTTACAGAGGAGCCTGAGCTACAGTTACGGAGGAACCTCAGCTTCATTTATAGAGGAACCTGAGCTACAGTTACAGAGGAACCTGAGCTACAGTTACAGAGGAACCTGAGCTACAGTTACAGAGGAACCTGAGCTACAGTTACAGAGGAACCTGAGCTACAGTTACAGAGGAACCTGAGCTTCAGTTACAGAGGAACCTGAGCTACAGTTACAAAGGAATTAGAGCTACAGTTACAGAGGAACCTGAGCTACAGTTAAAGAGGAACCTGAGCTACATTTATAGAGGAACCTGAGCTACAGTTACAGAGGAATTACAGCTACAGTTACAGAGGAACCTGAGCTACAGTTACAGAGGAACCTGAGTCACAGATATAGAGGAACCTGAGCTACAGCTACAGAGGAACCTGAGCTACAGTTACAGAGGAACCTGAGTCACAGATATAGAGGAACCTGAGCTACAGTTACAGAGGAACCTGAGCTACAGTTACAGAGGAACCTGAGCTACAGTTACAGAGGAACATGGGCTACAGTTACATAGGAACCTGAGCTACTGTTACAGAGGAACCTGAGCTTCAGTTACAGAGGAACCTGAGCTACAGTTAAAGAGGAACCTGAGCTACATTTATAGAGGAACCTGAGCTACAGTTACAGAGGAGCCTGAGCTTCAGTTACAGAGGAACCTGAGCCACAGTTACAGAGGAACCTGAGCTACAGTTACAGAGGAACCTGAGCTACATTTATAGAGGAACCTGAGCTACAGTTACAGAGGAACCTGAGCTTCAGTTATAGAGGAACCTGAGCTACAGTTACAGAGGAACCTGAGCTACAGTTACAGAGGAACCTGAGCTTCAGTTACAGAGGAACCTGAGCTTCATTTATAGAGGAACCTGAGCTACATTTATAGAGGAACCTGAGCTACAGTTACAGAGGAACCTGAGCTTCAGTTACAGAGGAACCTGAGCTACAGTTACAGAGGAACCTGAGCTTCAGTTACAGAGGAACCTGAGCTTCAGTTACAGAGGAACCTGAGCTTCAGTTACAGAGGAACCTGAGCTACAGTTACAGAGGAACCTGAGCTTCAGTTACAGAGGAACCTGAGCTACAGTTACAGAGGAACCTGAGCTACAGTTACAGAGGAACCTCAGTTTCATTTATAGAGGAACCTGAGCTACAGTTACAGAGGAACCTGAGCTACAGTTACAGAGGAACCTCAGTTTCATTTATAGAGGAACCTGAGCTACAGTTACAGAGGAACCTGAGCTACAGTTACAGAGGAACCTGAGCTACAGTTACAAAGGAATTAGAGCTACAGTTACAGAGGAACCTGAGCTACAGTTAAAGAGGAACCTGAGCTACAGTTACAGAGGAACCTGAGTCACAGATATAGAGGAACCTGAGCTACAGCTACAGAGGAACCTGAGCTACAGTTACAGAGGAACCTGAGCTACAGTTACAGAGGAACCTGAGCTACAGTTACAGAGGAACATGGGCTACAGTTACATAGGAACCTGAGCTACTGTTACAGAGGAACCTGAGCTACAGCTACAGAGGAACCTGAGCTACAGTTACAGAGGAACCTGAGCTACAGTTACAGAGGAACCTGAGCTTCAGTTACAGAGGTGTTTGAAGGCTCCGAACACTGATGAAGATGAGAGACCTAAGAAATTTGTTTTCTCTGTCATGATGGAGTTCTGAGGGTAGCTTGTGAGGGACTTTTTTGACTGTAGCATCAGGCTAAAACAACATTGAAAACAGTGAAGGAGGTCTGAATCCTGAATGACTGAAGTACAGGCCAGAGGAAAAAAAAAAATTAAAATAAAACAGAGTGCAGCAATCACCACTGAAATTTTTAATCATAAAAACATATTAAAAGCATGTATGTAGCACATTTAAGTACTGATGAGTGCTAATTTCATCCTTTCATATGAGCACAAAGACACTAATAAGAGTGTTACATGTTTCAGATGTTGGTCTAAGAGGTAATGAGGTTTTATTTACGGCCATTGACAATATTTAAAACTAAAAATAAATTATAAACTTCTCCTGTGAGTTCTTTTCTAATGAGCAGTCTTCAACGTCTCTATCAAAACAGGTTTAATTATGAAATTAAGTATCTGCGGAGACAGGGTTGTCCATGAGTGTCTACTGCCCTCATGTGGCCAAAGTGAGAATGAAACAGTGATGAAAAACTTCCAACTAAATATAAATTCATGCGTTAACACCTGTTTGTATATTATATATATGTGTATTATATATACTTCCTTTGCCTATAACTAGGGTGTCAGACTCAGTCACAGTAGGGGCCGGATTCTGCATTAAGGTCTAACCTGAGGGCCTAACAGGGTCAACATTTAACCACTGACTGTCAACCTAAATGATTTTGAAATTAAAAGGTCAACATGAGAAGTTGAAAACTCAATTTCTGAGATAAAACTTACAAGTTTTAAAGGTAATAACATGACATTTGAAGTCAAAATAATGTTTTTAAAAGGCAAAATATGAGATAGAATGCTAAAACCATGATTTTTAACAATCAAAATATGAGATAAAAGTGAAAGTTAGGAGTAGAAATGGTCAGCAAAACTGAGATAAAATTCAAAATCATGATATTTAACAATCAAAATCTGAGAGAAATATCGAAATCATTAGTTTAAAAAGGTCAAAATACGAAAGAAAATTCAAAACCATGAGTTTAAAAAGTAAAAAATGAGAAAAGTCAATGTTAGGAGCTGTAAAGGCTCAAAACACATGATAAAGTCAAAATCATGACTTTAAAGGTCTAAATAGGATTTAAAATGAATAATCTAAAAGATATAAATATGAGAAAAAGTTTAAGTTATGAGATGTAAAGGTTAAAATATGAAATAAAAAGTCAAAACCATAATTTTCAGTGAGATGCAAAATTGAAAAAAAAAGAAAAAACTAATTTCTCCTACATTCCTGACTTTTTATCAAATTATTTTTACTTTCTTATATTTATGAATCAGTGAAGATATTATAAATCATCCAGGTAAAGTTTATATTTTTGTACTGGAGGAAATCTGCAGACCTCACACTGGTGAAATAATGATGATAAATAGTGATAAACAAATATGAAATGATCTGGTGGGCCGGGTATAACTGCACTAGGGGTTGGATTTGGCCCCCGGGCCTTTAGTTTGACACCCCTGACCTATAATATTCCAGCCAAAACCCCAGCTGTAATCCGAGTAAACGATGAAAAAGTCTGATGTAAAGAAAGGAGTTAAAGAAAGACTGAGAAATCATTTTATTAGGGTTGTTAAGTTCAGACAGTACAAAAGAAAGATGCAAAAACAGGCCTGTTACTAAAAAGAGTCCAAATTCAAGTAAGAAACCAGTCCTTTAAATGTCCCAGGTTACACCTGGAAGAGGGAGCGTGTGCACGTCTCTGTGCCAGTGAGCTAACAGCACAAAGAAGTCTTAAAAAAATAAAACCGGGTAGAATCTGTCAGACTGAGAGTGTTTCTCTAGAAATGTGATAAATACAGAAACATACATGTTAACATTTGATCATCTTCAGATTAAAAATGCTCCGTATAGACATGCCCAGACTTTGTTTTCTGTCTTATTTTCACTCCTCACCCTCGTTTCTCTTCGTCAGTCATTTACAGGATGGTGTTAGTACTTCTCAGCATGCAGAACGGGGGTGCACATGTGATGAGGATGTGCCTTTCTCCATGCTAAAGTCAAACCTGGGAACGCTCATCCCTGATGAGTTTAAACTAGTCAGGCTGGCTACACACCAGACAGTACCGGGTCTGATTCCCCTTCAGCGATCAGAGGGGTGTGGTCTGATTGACGGCCTGTCCTAATCATTTATTAGTCTAATAATCCTCTGGTGTATGATGTTAATCAGGCTACTTTACTGATCCAGATGAAGTTAAAGCCTCCATGATATGGAATCATAAATATCAAACATGTTAATCATGATATTTATAATCCGGCTCAGACCGCCAGGCTTCATACCAGGCGTGCGCGTGCTGCATGTTGTCTGTCTCCCCGCCGTCACAGTTTGATGACCTCCCTAAAACTGACCTGATTCACTGTAGAACTGAGCCAGGAAATTCAGAGTAAAAGCATTTTGGATCGCCACAGGAATGGCTTTTACTTTGAAAAGCACAAACCAGAAGAAGAAGCTGTTTATCAAGTCTGTGACTACCTATACTGACCAACATGTCTGGTAAAATGAAGAAATTATGGCTCTCTACGTCATTTTCCTGACTACTTTGGTTGAGAGATGCACACAGATCATGGTAGAGACAGAAGAGCCTTCCACTCAAGGTTCTCAGCGTGAGACGCAGCGTACAGGCAAGCCTCATCTTTGAAGCTGCAATGCAGCCACCATATATCCTGACTGAAACAGCCTTCTAGAGGATCCTGATGTTCAAAATCAGTTCATATTGTCCTCGTGTTTCTGGTCTACCACATTTTTAAAAATCAGATCAGATCTGAGAGTCGTCTGGTGTGCGGCCAGCCTCAGGAACATCCTCAGGTTCAAGAGTACGGCTTTAATAATGAGGCTGATTATATTCTTCTAAAAGGTTTATCTAGATCTCTAAAAATAAAGTCGAAGGAACAGCAGTAGTTGTGAAAATCACACAAACTCATAAAACTACAAAAGTCTGGAGGTTTTAACAGGAGGAGGGGGGTAAAGGTCGAAGTCCTTCAGCTAAGATTTCTCCCGAACCTCACACGTTTGCAGCTAAGAAAATAAACTGGCAGATGTAGAGGTTTGTACATCGCCGTCTCCGCCTCGTCCAACAGTACGAAGTCGACACAGTGGGAGTTATCTGAGGTTTCTACTTTAACTGTCCACGTTAGTGAAGGTTGGAGAAGTTTCCTGCTGCTTCCAGCTCCTCAAGGCTGACCGGGTCCACGTTTGATGAGCCGTTAGTGAGGATCAGAAGCAGGATTTCTCTGATGGACACCAAGAACTGAGCTCAAATGAAGCAGTTTTACTCTGGTTTAATTACAAGAAATGGGTCAGAAGGCTGAAGGAATAACAACAGAATAAGGAGGATTTGTAGACAGTCTGAATTCATGTTTTTTCAGGTGGAAGAATAAAATTTTGACTTGGTTTAGTTTTTTCTGATGCCACATTTAGACCCTCAGGCCTCTAATATCAGACACTGCGAGGAATTTTGTTGAATCAGACACTTAACCACCTAAACAAGGGGTGTCCATTAGCCACCCGCCAGTAATCCTGTTTTTGGTTCATGTCACATATTTCTGATGTTAAATCTACAGGAAAATGATAAGACTGTGGTTCCATTCTTCTTGAACTTGCATGTTTTAATGTTGTGAATGTCAGGTGTTCACTGAGATACCTGTTTATGATGTCCACTAACAAACTGCATCATGGGACATGGCTGAAGGAGAGGAAAGGCTCATACGATGTCTGCAGCACAGAGTTGGTTGGGTCACATGTTGCCCTCTTTGGTGACATTTTATGTACTCATGTAAGGGAGCTGGGCATGCTGGGTAAATTTAAAGAAGGTAGAAGGTGTGGTGGAGCTGCGTGAGGCCGGGGGATGAAATCAGGAATAATTCAGCACTCCTGCAGCCGCCATCTCTGGGTTACATGTCGTACGGCGGGCCGCCGCTCTGGCCGGGGTGCAGCAGTGGTGGCGGTGGTGGCGGCTGCTCCTCAGAGGGAGGAGGCGGTGGGGGAGGAGGAGCGGCCGTGTTTGCAGGGTCGTGAGCCATAGGAGGTTCGGGGGCTGCAGCTGATGGAGGCGTGCTCTCTGAGGAGGGAGGGGGCATGCTGCCGCTGCTGCTGCTGCTGTCGTCACTGGGGGCGCTGCTCACGGGTGTGCTGGTCTCCCGGGGGGGCTCAGGGGGAGGACTGGCTTTATCAGAGGGGGGGTCAGATGGAGGAGGAGGAGCAGGCTGAGGGTCTGATGAAGGCTCTGCTGGGGCCGCCTCATCTAGGGAGAGAAATAAAGAAAGACATTAAAGCCGATGGTAATGTCAGAACCAATCAGGGTAGACCGACCACGAGCTACCTGAGGCAGAAACACACGTTCATGGGCATGGAGGAGACACTTTCATTCAGGAGGTCAAAAGCGCTACATTACCCACAATTCACAGTGTCACAGTGACATCTCTTTTGGTCATTTATTTAACAACACAGTGTAAGAGGGGAGATGAAGATGTACAATCGAGTAGAAGACACAAAAGAGTTTAAGACTGACCTAAGAAAGATCTCAGGCTACAGCCTAACATTACCCACAATCCTCTAGTGTCAGCAATGTCTCTGGTTAGTGGAGCTGTGAGTTTCAGTCAAAGGCTGCTACTAGAGAGACCCACCAGTTAAGAACCAGGGATTAACCATGTGGTTACCTGTCTCCATAGGTGTGGGTTTGTCGTCCTCCTTGGTCCCTGAGGGGGGGTTAGCCGTGCTGTTAGCATTAGCACTGCTCTGCTCTGCAGCCTTGTTTCCAGCTGCTTCCTGTTGTTGCTGTTGTTGAGCCTGCTGAGCAGCTTTCTCCGCCTGCTCGGCCGCTTCACGCTCTCTCTCCTCTGCTCGCCGCCGGGCTGCCTCCTCTGCTGCCGCCATCTCTGCAGCCAGCTTCTCCATGTCCACCTCCACCTTCTGACTGCACAGCTGGAGGCACAGGGACACAGGTTAAATACGGTTTTAAAATGCACTCTATTACCAAGACTTGAGGGCTGCATTTACAATCTAAGTTAATCTGAATCAGATTAAGTCTCTGCTGGAGATTTAAACCAACGCATTCAAAGAGTAGTGAGTGGAAATCTTTTTGTTTAACCGTACACCAAACAAAAGTTCAAAAACCTGAAATCAAAGTAAAGACGTACCCTCTTGAGTTCAGTGTTAAAGGAGTCTGTAGTCTCCAGGAAGCGTCTTTTCTTGTCTTGGTGGCGATCCTCAATCTGCAGGAGCTCCGCCTCCAGCTTCCTCTGAAACACAGACCAGGATTGAGTGAGCTTCATAGAGATTTTTTCTAGACAAGTCCACAGGATAATGGTTAACTAAAGGAAGATTTTTGAGAGTAAAAACGTCACCAAACGTACCTGGTGCACCATGAGGGACTGGACCTGCCTCTTCAGGACCTGCATGCGGGCCGTGGTGACCACGGAGCGGACATCAGGCACCACGATCTCACTGAGGATGTCACTGATGAGCCGGTGGTTCCTCTGGAAGCGAGCGGCTGCTGTGTGCTTCACTGAAAATCCATCATCGTAGTCTGGATGGAGGAGGGAGAGGGATACTGAGCGGGCTGGCGTTGGGGGGGGGGGTTAAAGAGTAACATGTGGGACGTTTAACTGACCGTCTGGGTCTTCTGCTGGCTGGATGCTCATGTACGGCTCTCCTTTGTCCATACGACTCTGCCTCTGTCTGCTCTCCTCCTCCATGGCCGCCTCCGCCCGGTTCTTGGCATTAACGTAGGCCAGGTAGGCGGGGGAGTTGTGGTAGGCCTTCATAGAGTCATTGTACTCAATCTGAGGAGGGAGGGGGGAAAGAAGAAAAGTTAATACAACTTCCTGTCTGCATCCTCCTGCAGTGGAAGGAGAGGTTGGGCAACTTTTCTGAGGACAAATTCAAGCACTTGAAGCTCTTTCAGGGGAATTTTTAAGCTTTTTTTGTGACTAAAAAATTTGTTGACAGCCTTTTTCCATGAAAAAACTAGACTGAGACTAACAAAAATAGATCTGTGATGACTAAAACTAGACTGAGACTAACAAAAATAGATCTGTGATGACTAAAACTAGACTGAGACTAACAAAAATAGATCTGTGATGACTAAAACTAGACTGAGACTCACAAAAATAGATCTGTGATGACTAAAACTAGACTGAGACTAACAAAAATAGATCTGTGATGACTAAAACTAGACTGAGACTCACAAAAATAGATCTGTGATGACTAAAACTAAACAGACTCACAAAAATAGATCTGTGATGACTAAAACTAAACAGACTCACAAAAATAGATCTGTGATGACTAAAACTAAACAGACTCACAAAAATAGATCTGTGATGACTACAACTAGACAGACTCACAAAAATAGATCTGTGATGACTACAACTAGACTAAAATGTCATGTAGTTTTCCTCTGACATTCTAAATCTATGATATTTCTCCACTGTGGGTAAATCTGTCAAAAACAATACATCTGTATCTATTCTGCCTCTCAGCTGCAGAAAGCAGGGACCCCAGGTTTGACAGAGAACACACTACCATGATTTGGTCCCAGATTTAGACAAGAGAATAAATGGACTAAAAGTAAAGACTTAAATGTGAGGACTTTTATGGACTAAAACTAGACTAAAACTACAAAGGATAGAAATGACTAAAATGTGACTAAAACTAAAATGCATTCCGTTTAAAGACTAAAACTAAGACTGAATAGCTGCCAAAATGAACACTGATGATGTTTAAGGAAACCCAAATAAATCAGGTATCTTGCTTTAAGTCTTCCCTGCATCTGATAGACTCTCTTTTCATTTCACCTGTAACTTGTTTTGGATCTAAAGTGTGCGCTGCATCATGCAGTTTAGCGTCTGCTGCCATCTGTGGGCTTTTTGTTAACTGCACCGTGGGTATGCCTACTTTAAAGCTCCCTTTACAGCATTTAAAGCCATATCGATTATGTAACCTCCATACTGACGTATCTGCAAAGAGCATGTGACAGTATCTTGCCATGTCACTTTTTCAAGCACAGGTAGAATGAGGTTTTGAAGAGACAGAAGACGTTTAGAGTTGACTTTACATCTGTGCATACATCTTCAGCGTATGGAGCCAGAGTAGTTATGGATTGTTCCAGAGACCACGTCTTGGATACAGGAGGCGATGTGACGAAGCTTAACCCACATTTGAAGCCAGGCTCCTCTACCACTGTATATCCAATGAATACAATGAAGATGCCTCACTCATGTCTTTGACTCTCTCTGCTTGAACATCCAGAGGATTTTAAAAAACAGCACCAAGAATTTGAGGAGAGGGAGAAGAAGCCGGCGGGACCTGTAGCTCTGCGGTGTCCTTTAGCTAGTTACTACAGTATTCAACTTTTCTTCTTCATGTGTTTGCTGCATCCGCCTCTTCTGAGTTGATTTAAAAAGAGGTAAGGAGCTTTACTGCCCCCTGGATTGACTTGCCTTCTTCATTCAGACATATTTGTTGCATGAGTGTGTACACCTGACAGTGATGGTCCAGGGTGAGTATAAATACTGTTACACCCCTAATAAACCACACATTCAATCCTACATCTGCTCACCTTTTCAGCCTCGTACTCGTTCAGGTAGTCCTGTTTCTCCTCGTCTGTCAGGTCCCTCCACATCCCTCCGATGATCTTTCCGATCTCCCACAGCTTCAGGTCCGGGTTGGACGCCTTCACTTGGTCCCATACCTTTCACGTACGCAGCAACAGAAACAAACATGCAGGAGCAACGGCCCACACGCACACAGAACATCTGGTCACTACAGGTGCAGACATCAGTGAAATGCAGTACACCAATATTAGACAGTGAAGGAAATAAAGGAGGAAAAGTGCAAAGGCAGGAGGTATTATCACCAAAACTTTAGTCCTGTTATGAACTAGCACAAAGCCTGAAGTGTTGCAGAAGTTGGGTGGAATGAAATGAAATCCCTGTACAAACAGAATCACCAGTTTTATGTGAAAATGAGCCAAAGAGGAGATTTTGTCTTTAACATTAAGTAGGTGGACTAGAGAGGCAGCGAAGCAGCAAGCAAAGAGAGGGAAACGAGGGCAGGAGCAGATCATGCTAGCAGAATAACGAGAAGTTTTAAATGTTCTTATTGGTCGACAAACACAGGAGGGTACTGTGAGTGTCCACTAGGCGGCTGAGGTGGTGGTGAAGGCGTCATGGCTCGGCTGTTTCCCACCCTAATGCCCCTGCAACTGTTCAGGGGATGGGAGGACAAGCAGTAAAAGCAGACACCGTGGATGGGTGTCTTACCTTCCTGCTTACCTTCCGGCTGTACCGCATGTAAGGCATCAGCGGCTTGTCTGGTGGTTTGGGAGGCTTTGGGACGGTGATGCCCGAGGAGTTCTGTGGAGGGAAGAGGGAGAGAAAGGGCGGGAGGGGGAGGGGGAAGAAAACACGGACGAAGAGATGAGAATGAAAGGAGGACAAATAAAAAAGGGACAGAGGTTTAGAGAGAGAGAAGAGAGGTCAGAAAACATCAGCTCATTATGTGAACACTAAGCATCATGAAGCTTGTGAAAAGCAAATTAAGTCAAAAATATCAACCAGAATGACTCTAAGGCTTTTAAATAACTGCAGGAAGCAGCTAACATGCATGTCAGCTCATTTACACGCATGCAGAGATGTAAATGACTTTTTAAAGTTTGTCAAATGAGAAAAACAAAAAGACTTCAGCTGAACAGATGAGGCAAAGAGCTAATCAAATAATGATCACCTGGTTTTAACCGCTTAATGTTGGTTGAATATAGAACTGTTCTAGAGATTAAGATATTAAAAATAGCAAAAAAAAAGATCACAGTTCTGGCTTATTACTAGGAATGGAGATCAAAACCCAGTTCTGGATTTTCAGAACCCTAAGATCAGTCAAGTTTAAGCTTACTGATACCACTACTGAGCCTCTAACATCATCTTATGTGTTGGCTTGTCTTCTGCATTCTCCTGGGTAGGGTGCTACTTCAGGAATCACAGGGATAATCTAAGCTCTGCTCAGCTTATACCACTTCTGTATGTATGTAGGACTCTCCTAAGTACAACACATTGATAGTTACATCAAATATTGATACGTAAAAACGACAGGGCCCTATCCCTAATAACAACACTCCAAAACCCAAAGACTGACGAAAATTTCAAACAAAAAAATGTTATTAAGTCAAATTAACCAGACCAGATCTACATGGGAGTTTTCAGAAGTACAAAAGAAGTCTGTAGAGAATATTCTGATTAATTATACCTCAACAGTAGACCCTAAAGCTGGCACGACAATAACCCTTTTACTCGCTGTGCCCTGATTTAACCCTTTAAATCAGGGGTGTCAAACTCAACCACAGAAGGGCTTGGATTCTGAATTAAGGCCTGACCTGAGGGCCTCACAGGATCCACATTTAATCATCAACCTCATTTTTGCTAGTAATAAATTATGGGGAAAAAAATGAGCAATGATGATAAATGATTTTGAGATTTAAAAAGTCAAAATGGTAATAAAAAGGCCCAAAATCTGAGATAGAAAGTCAAACCTATTTGTTCAAAAGGTTAAAACACAAAACTAGATGTTAAAATAATGCTTTTAACAGGCAAATATATAAAAAAGAAAGTCACAATCATGTTTTTAAGGCAAAAATAAGGCTTAATATTGAAAATGGTTTACCTAAAAGGTCAAAATATGAGATAAAAAGCAAAAATAAGAAATTGGAAAGGTCAAAATATTAGGTAAAAAGTCAAAATAATCAATTAAAAGGTCAAAATATGAGATAAAAAGTCAAAATAACAGATTGCAGTCATAACTGTGCAATGCAAAATAAAAAATTTGAAATGAAAACATAAATGAATTTTTTTCCCCACATTTCTTTTGATCTAGTTCTTTTTCCCTATTAAATTTTTCACATTTTTAAGTCTTAAGGATATTTGATATCATCTAGGTTAAGTTTACATTTTTATACTGGAGGAAATCTGCAGACCTCATATTTTAGGGCCAGTTATAATAAGATCCTGTTATGACCTTGTGGGCCGGGTGTAACTGTACCATGGACCGGATTTGGCCCCCGGGCCTTGAGTTTGACACCCCTGCTTCAAATGTACTCAGAGGGATATAAAGCTATCTGTAACATAATTAGACATCATTTCTAGATACTCATGCAGGACACCATCTCCTCAGCTCTGATATATGTGTGCAGCAGGGTTGAAGCGGCCGTCATGGTTATTTCTAAGTCATTGTTTGGTTAATTTTAAGTTGGGTAAAACAGATTTACAAAAACCAGCACACAGTATGTTTACATGCAGTTAGAACAAGTCGGATTATTGTGCTAGGCAAACTGAACCTGAACATCTGAAATCAATGTAAGTGTGTAATCTGGACTAAACCAGATCAAGGCTTTATAATCAGTCTAAGTACTGCAGGCGAACGCCCTCGCACTCCCTCAACTGGACCACTACCCAGAGCAGAGAGAACGCTGATTCTTACTGCACTTCCTTTAATTCTAGCACCCAGATCCCATGAATGTTTGTCCTCTTTATCTTTCCAAATCCCTCCTCAGTTCATTACCCTGCTGGAGCCTCCGGAGCTCCCTCCCAGCCGGAGGTTGTTGTAGGCCAGATGGCTGTAAGGGTTGTAGCCCACAAACCCTGGGGTGGAAGGCATTTGCTGATGGAAGACAAATGAGACAAAACACGAATGAGAAATGGCTCACAAACAAGAGGAGGAAGAGGGATCAACAGAAATAAGTGACAAAGGGAAACATGAAAATAAATGTATACTGGTTTGCTTGTTTGTTTTCCATGAAGTCTTCATGCAAGGCAAAGAAAGAAAGTCTGACAGGCCGTCATTCAGAGAGAGAACATGGCATGTGAATCCTTTAAGCCTGATCTGCACTCCTGTGTCCTCTACACTGTAGAGAGCTGCTCTGTCATGAGCACCGTTTACGTGCACGCATGGCTCTGCAGCTCCACAACACTAGCTGGCAGGACAACTCTGATGCAAGTTAGATCACCTGTTTCTGATCCTGCCACTACACTTTCAGCTTGTTTGTGCACAGAAAACCATGAAGATGAGGGATGCACGATCAGGGTCCAAAACTAACGCTCGCCACTCGGCAATTACGCATAGATTATGTCTCTGGCTGGTAAATTTTTAAGACCCCTCGCCACTGTGGCGAGTTATGTTTTTAACCAGCGAAAAAAACATTTTTTGTTACTGGAGAACGATTCTGGTATCGGCTGGTTTCCTGGCAGAGTAATGTGTATTTCAGGCCGAGACGATCTTTGGTCACGTAGGTGCGTCAGCCATGATGTCATTCACAGCGCCCTGAGGTGGATAGCTGGTTGTTACTGTACCTGTACCTCCTCGCAGTGTTGCTAACTTAGCGACTTTGTCGCTATATTTAGCAAGTTTTCAGACCCCTCTAGCGACTCTTTTTCAAAAGAGCGACTGGTGACAAATTTAGCTACTTCTTCTGGTGTTACTGGAGACTTCAGGAGACTCTGGAGACTTCAGGAGACTGCCCATCCCAAAGCTCTCACAGGCAGCCCATCCTGCAGCAGTCCCTCTCAGCTGTAGGCAGAGCAGCAGATATCCACCCCTCCATGTCCAGACTGCAATTTAACCGCATCGTAAAGCCACCTTGACTGTTTTTTCAATCGTCCATTTTTGATCCATTTGATTGTTAATGTAGTTTGTGTATATATATATATATATATATATATATATATATATATATATATATATATATATATATATATATATATATATATACCTGTTAAGAATGTTATGGTTAAAAATTGTCAGCTAGCAGGCCTTTCTTGGCATACTTTGGTCAGACATTCAT
This sequence comes from Cheilinus undulatus, assembly GCF_018320785.1. Lineage (NCBI taxonomy): Eukaryota > Metazoa > Chordata > Actinopteri > Labriformes > Labridae > Cheilinus > Cheilinus undulatus. Next base: position 40,884,250 of record NC_054885.1, read on the forward strand.
GTTTATATAGAGCTGTTGCAGTCTGGTCGAGTTAAAATCTTATATCTCAACTGTCCAAAGGAGACTGAAGTCAGTGATTCAGGTAAAAGTCCTTACTGAAAGATTCTTTTTGCACTGTAGTAAGAATACTGCAGAATTTATTAACCCAAATATTACACTTAACTTTTGAAACAGTTATTCAGATTTTAGCATAGATTAGTGCTAGTATTAGTGTATACTATTAAAATACTGCTTGAGAATCACATACAAGACCCAAATGACATGTTAAATAACACTGATAGCAAGTTACAATACTTAAAAGCCATTTTTATTTGGTTGGCTGGTAAAATATCTGCCTGGCTGGTAAAAAAGTTAATTTTGGACCCTGTGCACAATATTGGATTGTTGCTGATATCCAACAAGCAAATATTTACAAATTCATTTGACCTGATATGATAGATAAATGTCATTCAGACCTAAAACTTTAGTCCTTACAGCACACTATACAGTTTAAGGATTACTAAAGAAACAAGGTTAAGTACAAAGAGCATGCTACAATGTTTAAGGAATGAGGAATGATTTAAAGCAAAAAAAAAATCATCTCCCCACAACCAACAGTTAACTTTATTGTCTTAAATCTACCGATATCGTGCATCCCTAACAAAGGCTGAACTCTAGCAGATCTCCATGGAATCTTGGCTGATAAATATTGATCTGCAGTTGATTATACTGAGAAGAAGAAAAAAGAGGAGACATCAGGTTAGTTAAACTGGGAAAAAGGCCTTTTTTGCACTTGTTTGGCCTACAAAAAAACACGGGGCAAATTTACAGTGCTTTCCCAGGGCATGTCACTTAGGTGGCTGTCTTATCACCTTCACTATGAATGCTGCAGAGGCAGTGGGCAGTGATACTTAACCAATGGCTCTGGAGCCACATGTGGCTCTTTTCTGACTATTTGTGGTTCTTTTATGTCTTAATTTTAAATAATATTCCTTTTTCTTTGCCCTTTTTCAAAATTTTTTGCCACTTTTCACCTATTAGAACTACCTTTTGCCATGATATACTACTTGTTCCCTATTTTTGCCCATAATTGCCACTTCTTTTTGCAACCTCTGTACCAATTTTTGCCACTTTTATCCAATTTTTCTCATTTTTTGCCACTTTTCAAACATTTAAGCTACCTTTTCCCATTAAATACCACTTATTTCCTAATTTTTTGCCCATTTATGCCACTCTTAACTGCTTTTTGCCCATTTTAATCAATTTCCACTCATTCTTTGCAACTTTTGGACCATTTTTGCCCATTTTCACAATTTTTGCCCATTGCAGCTACCTTTTCCCATTAAATACAACTTGTTTCCTGTTTTTTGGCCCATTTTTGCCACTCTTAACTGCTTTTTGCCCATTTTAGTCAATTTCCACTCATTTTATGCTGTGTTTTTGCCACTTTTGGACCATTTTTGACACTTGTTACTCACTTTTTGTCATGTCTCACCTATTTTCTGACCCTTTTTCCACTTTTCTCCCCATTTTTGCCCCTTTTCCCACATTTTTGTTGCTTTTTGACAATTTTTTCCATTCTTTAACTTATCATTAGCTGTTTTTGCCACTTTGCACCACTTAGATTGTGGCTCTTCCAAAGGTATTTTTCAACAATTTGGCTCACTGGTTGAGCAGGGTTGAGTAACACGGCATTAGAGAATAAAGACCTCATCTGAAAATAGAGTAAATTCTATGTGGCTACAAGCATAGGCTCAGAATAAGAACCTATGGCATAGAGCTGACGCAGGAGTACAAATCTGCTTACACAGCACTGTGCTCAGATCCTGACCGTAAAAAAAAAAAAAAAGCAGAAAGCCCAGCACGCTCATTCTTTAGTCTTACAAACATCAGCGGAACTCCCAAATTTAGCAGTAAACCAGATTTTAAAGAAATATACTCCAAGTAGCAGATATGTGGTGGTATGGCAGGGAAAAAAGCAGGAGTGAGAGCAATGATGGAGAGCAGTCTGAGGTGACACAGAGAGGAAGAGATCAGAGTTTAAAATGTGAAGAAGAAGACAGCAGGAGAGGAAGATAAAGAACCGAAGGATATGAACGGGGCTAACGTTAATAAATAAACGCTGAGCTGATCTCAGAGCTGGACACTTACTGTTGTCGGGGCAGGGGGAGGAGGAGGGGCGTACGATGGTCGTTCTGTGTGAAAGAAGAGAAGAAGACATTTGTTAGCATCACAAAAATTAAACTGGGAATGTTTTTGGTGGACCCTGTTTAAACCAGTTTTTATTTTCACCTCATACACCGACATACTGAGGGTTTTTATTCTTCTTCACTGCATACATTCATCTAGCTAAAACAGAGTTTGAAGCACTTTTCTTTATTAAACCAGCTGTTCAGAGAAGTAAAAACAAACCCAGAGATTACATGAACCTGTGTGACTAATGTTTCAAAACTCTACGGACGACTGGTGTGTTAATATTTCAGAGTTTAACACAGATCAGCACAACAGGTCTCCTTTAACCACTGACACTCTGAAAATCAAGCAATAAATGGAAATAAACAAGTGAAGACATGTCAGTATATAAAAATGAAAAACAGTCATAAATGAGAACAAAGACGTGTTCTTGAGGTAATGCTGATGCTGCTAAAATACAACAATAACCACTATGGCCCTGTCTACATGACTCTCGTCAGGTGAAAATGTAAAACTTTAGTTACGTTTTGGCTGTCTGTACATGAGAACAGGGTTTGGATGCCTGAAAACGTAACACTTTGGAAACGAGCTCCAAAGGGAAGTTTTTTCTCCAAACATCCCCATCTCTGTGTAGACAGACAACTCACTGAAAACGACATCCACACTCGTCTGCAGTCCACTGGTATGTGTGAGTAGGCTTTTTACATGGGTGGGTGGGAGCTCTGGGGTAGGAAGGGTGCATGTGCATGTTCTGGTTCAGTGCAAAATCACACCGCCAACTACTGGCCTGGCATGTATACTACAGCGTTTCTGTTTTTTCCTGCAGTCTTCTGTGCACAGGGATTGTTTTTGAAACGTTGCCGTCTGCACATGGAACTATTTAAAAATGAGGAAGGAAAAAGAAGCCGAACGCTGCCGTGTAAACAGTAGGGGTGTAACGATTCATCGATCTGGATTGATATATTGATTATTTGAGCGATGATTCAGTCAAATCAATTGAAAGCATAAATATCGATATCCATCGCCATTTTTTTACGCTTTAATTTTATTGAAGTCCCCCCAAGCGCTTGGTTATGACAGTTTCTGTCCAGCCAGGAGTCACAATGCTGAATAAATACTGTGCATTTAAAACTGAAAATTGCAGCACTTTAAAGTGAAACAGAGGCATTTGTTCACTTTGTTAAAGAATGTTTTTTAAATGCCTTAAACATTTGCCAATAAAATTCTCAAAACGTATCAATATTGTGTTTATTTCCTTTGTGTGAAATGTAACAGATTGTGGTAAATGGGTTCACATTATCGTCTGATATCGATCGCAGGCCTCTAAATCGAATCAAATCGAAATCGTATCAAGGCAGACTTTGTGATATTGGCAAATATCAAGTCATTGTTCTGAGAATCGAAATTGTATCGTATCATGATGAAACTGATCATTTACGCCCCTAGTAAAGAGGGACTAAAACATCTACAGACCAAAAGAGCACAACACAGCTGTCATTTACAGGAATGCAGATCACTGGATCTTTGCTAATATCTAACTCGCTGCCAACATTACAAAATAAGTTTAGCTGATATTAGGGCCGAAAGATTTGGGAAAATAATCTAATTATGATTTTTCCCCCCAACAATGCGGCTGCAATATGAAATGCGATTTTTTTTCTTTAGTTCTTGATCTTGTGTTTTTTGCAACAAACACAAGGAATAAATAATTCTATAGTACAACCAACACAATATTAGATAAAACTAGGGCTGTACAATTTAGAAAAATATTTTATTGTGATGTTTTTGACTCATATTGCAAATCAGGTAGGAATTGTACTGAAGGGAGTCACAGTTTTTATGTCATTCTCATATTTAGTACGAAAAACGTATAAAAAGTAGGATTTTTGTTGAATATTCTAAAAAACTGCCACTTGAATGATTGCATCATAAGTAATTTGTAACATTTCTGCTGCAAATAAAGTTTTAACATCAGTATTTTGACACAAATTTTAGGTAAAAGACGTATTGCACCCTCTGTAATTTGTAAATTGCACCAGGCCACATTGCAATTTTATCTAATTTTCGATTAATTGCCCAGCCCTAGCTGATATCAATATTTAAATGTAGTTCAGACCTAAATCTCAAGTCCTGAAAGCACATGATCTAAAGTTTGGGGACGGACAAATGTCAGTCCTTTAAACACTTTAAAGTGTAAGCTGAAGCCAGACTTCAGACCCTGCCCACGCCCATCAGCTGATGCAGTGCATTAGCGTTTAGTTTGTGGAAACTTTAGGAGAGTTTAGCCGTTCTACCAGGCTCTTCATGATTTAAAACACTCACTTCAGCTGACATAGGTAAGGCTCAACTCCGCAAATTTCTCATCCATACGGCCAGTATTCACACTGATAGAGGCAGAGTTTAGACATAACAACAGCTGTAAATATCCACTGGAATCCTGGATTTGTTAATACTGGTGATTCACTTTTAACTGAATATCTGCTTCTAATCTCATACCAATAATATCGCGCAATGCAAAACCCTCGTCATTGAATGCTTATTTTCTCATTTTCTTGATCATGGAAATCCAAAATTCTTATTGAAACTAAAAGTGGATTGATTTCCCATCATTACTTCGCCTTCCCCTGAACTTTGGGAGTTTTTCGTGAGCGTTGTGCACATGTGAAAAAGCTGTAGATAGAACTTTGTCTTTAAGTAAAAATCTAGCAGCATATTTCTAGGGAGGCACAATAATGTATTTTTGCCAATATTTAACATTTACAGATTAGTTTTAGTTGATACCAATATCAATACTTACATATGTTTTACATGACTAAAAATCCCTTCCTTTTAACACAATTTTAGGTTTGAGGATGAAAAAAAGAAACAGACTTTTTTTCTTAAAACACACTTTAACCCATTAAAGCCTGAAAACAGAAATAACAGCCAGAAAAATCGAATTTCTTGGAAACAAAATGAATATTTTACTTTCTACTGAAATCCCAAAAAAATCCAATTTTCCATTAAATTTAACATGTATATATTTTTTGTATCTCATTTGATACATTAAGGGTTTTGGTAACTGATAATCCACCTGAGGGCATTTTTATCATGTATCAGATTTTATTCAGTTTTTTTAGTCATTTATGATCATATTGATTAGACAGAGGAATCATAAAAGTATGAATCAAATATGATACAACCGGCTTTAAGGGGTTAAAGTTTAAAGAATGAATGAATAAAGAAAACCATCTGAACTTACACAGGTCTGTTGGTTCAGCCTTAAACTCCACTAATGTGTTATTACATCTGGCCAAGTTTCACAGCTGATATCTGCTGCAGGGCCTAAATATCGGATCTAAATATCGGCATGCCTGTTTCATTAAAGCACATCTGTTTGAGTATTTCAGAGCAAATGCTGAAGTTTGTCTGTAATTTTAGCTCCTTAAATCAGAAATTATCCAACAGAGGGAGTCTTAAAATACAGCTGCTGTTGCTCTGACACCGATTATATGCTCATGTTATTTATTTTAATAAGGGACATATCAGATTTAAACGTTGGAATCATGGTACCCTTGTCATGTTTACTCACTTGACATGGTGGTTTTAACCCGGACTAACAGCAGCAGCCTGATCCCATAATAGTTAACCTGGAATAGAAAACAGGAGAAAGTGATACTAGAGGCACATGGATAAACCTAAGCATAAATAAATCTGCTAAAACTCTGAATAAGAACACAACAGCGACCATCAGCTCGCTGAGAACCTGCCCATCACTGCCAGAGCTAACAAAGGCTGAGCGGAGCGGCATCCTCCGGCTAGGCCTACAGGCTAACTGCATGCTAACAGCAAAAGGACGTTTCCCACATTTACAGACATCAGGACGTTTTTAGTAGTAGATGTGGACATATAAGGCTCCAGAACCAAAAATAAAATCAAACAAAGCCCGTTATTTATCGGGTAAAAACTTCTAAATGAAGTTTTCAGCTCAGAGATGTTTGAATAAACTTTAGCTTTAGCAGCTAGCTAGGCTAACACTGACGGACCATTCAAACTGCCGCTAACAAACAGGCTAATGTTAGCAGCTGAGTTACTGAATCACACTTAACGGCGTAACTGTTTTTATCTGGAAGTGTTTTAACCTGTTAAAATGCTCTACGTTAAAGTAAATCAGTGTTAAATATAAAATCTCACCCACTCTGCCGTCCTTTGTTCCCTCTACGGCTTATTCCGCCGAGCTTCTTCTTCTTCTAATATAATACCGGCAGGCTGAACACCGAGGAGCGCACTACTGCCCCCTACAGGCTCTCAGCCCTCTTCGCTAGATCAATGGCAGCATACCGCCACCTACCGTACGTGTGTGCAACCTCAGGCCAATGGCGGGGGGGCTTCTGGGGGCCATGCTCAGACAGGGCAGCATGTGGTCCTCATTTGAACACAGTTTTTTATGTATACAATTAAAATCAACCAGCCTGAACACATTTTTAAGAATACTTTTACAAATTAAAATCATTTTAATTTAACACGTTTTTACATTATTTTAACTCATTTCAAACCAACTTATTTGAACAGTTTTATTATGTTACTATGCACAGTTAAACTCAACTTATTTGAAATGGAGGAAGCACATTTTGAAATTAGTCAAAAATATGATATACATAATATAATATACAAAAAAAGTTGGAAAAATGTGTTAAAGTGGCAAAAATGGGTTAATGAAGCAAAAATGGACAAAAAGTTACAGAAAAAGCAGCAAATTGGTTTAGAAGTGGCAAAAAGAAGTTTCAATAATGAACAAAAAGAGCAAAAAAATGAACAAAACATGCCTTAGGAGCTCATCCTTATCATTGGGAAAACGTTTGAAAACACTGGGACACATCAGGTTTCTATACAGACTTTAGTGATGATTCTTAACACAGAGAAACTGAAGAAAGAAGTAAGAAGAGTAAAGAAATCTGGTTTATGAAGAACATGTCATGGTCTCTTCTGCTAATGTAATGTGCATTTATGGGTATGTGAGGATCCTGCCTGTGCAGCCATGGCCCATAACAAAATATACTTTATTATTATAATAGATCAGTAACAGGAAAAACACCACGCATGACAGCCTTAGGTTTAAAGATTGAACAGTGGAGTCATGCTTCACCTCCCCTGTTCTTTAGGTCATTTGTGTATGTAAAGATAAAGAGCTCCTCTGATTTGAATAGTTTGCAAAAGCCTTAACCATGACCTAAAAACAGAACAAAGACAGAGGGATATGATGAAGATGAAGAGCGTTTGTTTTAATGGAAGAAATCCAGTTTACCCCTCAACTTACTTTAGACAATCAACATGTTTGTGAGGGAATTCAGCATGGCCTCCCACTGAGTGTAAGTCAATCAGTGCAGTGCCAGGTGCGTGAGGACTGATTGCCACTGATGAGGGCCAGGTGTGGCAAACTGATTTAAGCACCTGGGCTGCAGCACTCTGTGCTGACTCATTACCTCACCTTCAGAGTTAGTGAGCGCATCTCCTTGTGTTTTCCTGTGTTTTGAGCAAAAGTTAGCACAAACATTACTGACAACTTACCTGAGAATATTACCTGTGAATTAACAGTTGAAGTGGATTAATGCTGGAGGTCTTTGCCCAGTCCTTTTGTTTAGTTTTCACTGCTCTGGTGACCATAGTGTTTCATTGGAGAAAACTTTTCTTCTCCCTTAGAGCTTTGTTTCTAATCAGCTGCTGGGCAGCGGTGGTTTTGTTCTCTTTTCTCAGTATTATTTTAGCTGGGGAGATTCTTAGTTTGGGTTGCAACCAGTTTGGGTTCTCTCCTTCCCTTTCCAAAATATTGCTTGTGATTTTAGTGGCTATCCTTCTGGGATAGCTTTAAGAACCCCCCCCCCCCGGGGTCCACAATTGAGTCCCACTTCCTGCATTCTGACAATGTTGACTAAAAGAGTTTGTTCCAGTAAAACCCAGAGATTCATGAAGTGTCGGGTTAGTTCATGGAAATGGAAATCATACGCCATGGTATGATCTGCTCATCCCAGCCTCCTCCTTTATAGACCAAAGCTCCACCTCCTCCACCCCAGCCTCCTCCTTTATAGACCAAAGCTCCACCTCCTCCACCCCAGCCTCCTCCTTTATAGACCAAAGCTCCACCTCCTCCACCCCAGCCTCCTCCTTTATAGACCAAAGCTCCACCTCCTCCACCCCAGCCTCCTCCTCTATAGTCCAAATCTTTCTGCACCCTCTCTACTTCCGTATACTACGTTTTTTTGCTGAACTATTTCATTTTAGTTGAAATGCTTGTCATTCAGAAAGTTTTCAGACCCTCTTCACTTCTTTAGTTTGGTTGCAGCCTGATGTTTAAAGGAAATTGCATTAGTGCTGCATAATTTGGTGATAAAGTGCTTTGCATTTACGCTGGCCACTGCTGTGATCTGTGACTGTGATATTATCCATGGATGGAGTCATGAGTCAGGGTTATGAGTGAAAATGCAGAGAATAATAATAGATTAGAAGAGTGTATTTCTCAGCTCAAAACATAAAAGCATAAATAGATACTGTACAGTGCTGCTTTTTGAATAACTTTAAATGAAGGGTTTCCTGTAAAGGAAAGTGAAGGATCTTTAACTAAGGTCAGAAGTGGCCCAGCTGTAAACTTAAAGGCCTTTCTGCTGGCATCTTAGCAAACCTTTAAAAACTGAATAATGGCATAATTGCAGCCATTTATAGGATTATGTAATTGCACAGCCTGATTGTAATTGTGATGAAACCAATTGTGCAGCACTATTTTCATCAGTTTCTACATAAATGATCTAGATGAATAACACATCGGATGAGACTTGATCAAATTTACTGCTTTGAATTTTCCACTGGTAGAAAGTTTAGTTGGCCTCACTCAGACATGATGCAAATAAAAGTTTGATGCCATCTTTGCATGGATAGTGAATTGGGGATTAAAGTAAAGAAGCATGGCAACAACCAGCTGGGAGGGTCCAGCTGGTGGTCCATTTAAAGCTGAGGGCGATCTACCTGCTCTTATTGTCCAGAGAAACTTCATCATCTTCGTCTGTGCTCGCTCCCACGTCACGGTAAGACAACATTTCTTCATAAATGATTTTAAACACAACTTTATTTAACTAGTGCACTGCAGAGAACCGTGACAAGGACATGTTAAGCTAAATAAATCCTGGTTTTCCCCCTAAAACATCTGTTTCTTTCTTTTTTTAACCTCAATCAATCCTTTTTTGTCCCCAGATAAATCCCTTTTATTACCTAAATAATCCCTGAAAAAGTTTGTTTTACCCCTAAAATTTTTTTTTTTTTATCTTAATAAATCTTGTTTACCACCTAAATAAATCCTGATTTTTCCCTAAAAAGTCTGTTTTTTTCCCAGAAAATAAAGAAAACACTCAGTAAGAAAGACAACACTTCTTTAAAAATGATTTTAAACACATTTTTTTTAACTGTTGCATGGCAGAGAGCAGTAACAAGGGCATGTTAATGAAATAACTCCTGTATTTCCTCCTTAAAAATGTATTTTTAAGGTATTTTTTCCCTTTATAAATCCTGTTTTTATCCCTAAATGAAGCCTGATTTTTTCCCTAAATAAATCCTGATTTTTCCCTAAATAAATCCACTTTTTATCCCTAAATAAATCCTGATTTTTCCCTAAATAAATCAAGTTTTTTCCCTAAATGAACCCAGTTATTTCCCTAAATAAATCCTGATTTTTCCCTAAATAAATCAATTTTTTCCCTAAATAAACCCAGTTATTTCCCAAATAAATCCTGATTTTTCCCTAAATAAATCAAGTTATTTCCCCTAAATAAATCCAGATATTTCCCTGCATAAATCCTTGTTTTTCCCTACATAAATCCTGATTTTTCCCTAAATAAATCAAGTTTTTCCCTAAATAAACCCAGTTATTTCCCTAAATAAATCCACTTTTTATCCCTAAATAAACCCAGTTATTTCCCTAAATAAATCCTGATTTTTCCCTAAATAAATCAATTTTTTCCCTAAATAAACCCAGTTATTTCCCTAAATAAATCCTGATTTTTCCCTAAATAATCCAGTTTTTTCCCTAAAAAAATCCAGTTTTTTCCCAAATAAATCCTGATTTTTCCCTAAATAAATCCAGTTATTTCCCCTAAATAAATTCAGATATTTCCCTAAATAAATCCTTGTTTTTCCCTACATAAATCCTGATTTTTCCCTAAATAAATCCTTATTTTTTTCTAAATAAATCAAGTTTTTCCCTAAATAAACCCAGTTATTTCCCTAAATAAATACTGATTTTTCCCTAAATAAATCCACTTTTTATCCCTAAATAAACCCAGTTATTTCCCTAAATAAATCCACTTTTTATCCCTAAATAAACCCAGTTATTTCCCTAAATAAATCCTGATTTTTCCCTAAATAAATCAATTTTTTCCCTAAATAAACCCAGTTATTTCCCTAAATAAATCCTGATTTTTCCCTAAATAAATCCTGATTTTTCCCTAAATAAACCCAGTTATTTCCTAAATAAATCCTGATTTTTCCCTAAATAAATCCAGTTATTTCCCCTAAATAAATTCAGATATTTCCCTAAATAAATCCTTGTTTTTCCCTACATAAATCCTGATTTTTCCCTAAATAAATCCTTATTTTTTTCTAAATAAATCAAGTTTTTCCCTAAATAAACCCAGTTATTTCCCTAAATAAATCCTGATTTTTCCCTAAATAAATCAATTTTTTTCCCCTAAGTTAATCCACTTATTTCCCTACATAAAATAAACCCAGTTATTTCCCTAAATAAATCCTGATTTTTCCCTAAATAAATCAATTTTTTTCCCCTAAGTTAATCCACTTATTTCCCTACATAAATCCTGTTTTTTCCCTAGATAAATCCTGATTTTTTCCTAAACAAATCCAGTTGTTTCCCTACATAAATCCTGATTTTTCCCTAAATAAATCCTGTTTTTTCCCTGAAAAAATCTGTTTTCCCCCTAAAAATATCTGTCTGTAATGAAATCAATCCTGCTTTGATTCCCAAATAAAGGAGATAGAGACTGTGCAGATAGAGAGATAGAATGATGTAGATAGAGACTCTCTCTCCCAGAGACTGACCCCCATAAAAATATTAAAGAAAACGATCAAGTACAAAACCAGGGGCTACAAAATCTCTCCAAAACACAGATTAAAATGATTGACAAAGAAAACAAGTCTAAGTACATGAAATATTGGCAAAATGAGATAAAATCCTACAGTAAATTAGAAGGTTGTTTCCTGAGAGGAGAGTCCTCGTTAGCGGATTATCTAACCCTAACCCTAACCGACAAAGGAACATTTTAACAGTTACAGACTCAGGGACCATAAATCAGAAACTGAAAATAAAAACTGGAAACCTAGAGACCAAAGAATTTGTAAACATTGTGATTTGGTAAAACTGAAGATGAGACCCACGTCCTCCTCATCTGTATGAAGCTGTAAGAAAGAACTTTAGGAGCCAGGTTACAGAAACCGGATCACATGAAGAACTAATGAGACCGAGTCCAGCTGGAGAACCTAAACGTTTGGTTTCTGAACGTCACCAGATTAGAGACAGTAATAGGTTTTATAAGAGTCCATAACTTTGTGTTTTGTTTTTTGTAAATATTTTATTGTTATCAGCTGTGTCATAGTGATTGTCATTATTATTATTTGTTTGGTTTATGTACTCTGCTTTGGCAACAAAGGTTTGAACCCTTCATGCCGTTAAAGCATATTTTGAACTCTGAACTTTGACAGAAACCCAGTCGATCAAACCTGAGGGTTAACTGATCCTGGCTCACATGATCCGGATTATTGACAATATTTGGAGCCAGTATGCATTTATGATGACAGGGTTTGCATGCTTCGTAGCTACAGGAGAACAGGAAGCGATGCTACATGCTCGCTTTGTCAGTGGCACCCAGACCTCCGTGTTGATTGGCTGATGTTTGTGTGACATCCAGCCAATCAGAGAATGTTATGGGCGGGACATTTGGAGAGACGGTGGCAAGTGAAAAGTAGCCAGAGGGGAGGAGCTCAGGGTGGAGCCAAGGGTAAGCGTCTAAAAGCTAACGGTGATAAATAAAGGTTCTGTTTCTGTGATTTCTCTCACAGCTGGAGGACTGAACACTGACAGGAAGAACAGAAATCATCTCCATGGAGGGGAGCACCTTAACGGCTCTGGTTTGTGCATTTGAGTCTTCATGATGGGGTCGTGTCTAAGGTGCTGGTCGTGACCTCCTGCAGGTGAACGCTTCATTAAATCACATTTTGCCCTTAAATCCTGTTTGAAAGGCAGATAGAGAGAAACCATTCATTCATCAGATTCAGTTCCTCTAAAGTCTTTTTACTCAGTTCACTGCAGGTATACAGGTGTAGACTGACCCTCCTTAAGCCCCGCCCCAATCCAAAGACTCTAATCCTAATCCACAGAATCCTGAGACACCCTCACCACATCTTTAACCCGTGCTGAAGGAACCAGATTAAGGTCTTGATTTCACCCCCTTACTCTGGGAGGACTTGGCTCTGGCCAAAGTTTGATTAACCGGCAGTAGTCCAGCAACGGCTGCTCTGATTGGTGGGCCAGTGGATCAGCCAGAGGGCCAGCGTTAGAGTCGTTTGTTCCTTCAGGTCTTGTCTGAATAGTTTTCTTGTTCTCGGTCCTCGGGCTGTGTCTCCTTCCCGTCTGTTTCCCTCGTCTCTACGTCCTCGTTGAAAAACCAAAGACCTGGTCTGAAGCTCAGAGCTACTGCAAAGAGAAGTTCACCGACCTGGCCTCCGTCAGAAACCAGGAGGAGCAGGATCAGCTGGTGAAAGCTGGAGCCAAATATCCCTTGGGTGATTTGTGGATCGGACTGTACCGGGACAACAGGTGGATGTGGTCACTTAAAGATGAGGGGTCTAACAGTGAAGGAGGGGCCGAGTTCAGGAACTGGACGCCCGGTGAACCGAATAACAATGGAGGAAATGAGAACTGTGTGTTGGTTCAAGCTAACGGCCAGTGGATGGACGTCCCCTGCACCGGATTAGAGCACTTTACCTGCTATGAAGGTAATAAAACTATGACAACACTGAAAAGATAGGGATGTCTTTATCCTTGATTTACTGAGCCAATAAGAGCGTCTCTCTGCAACCAGAGAGGGGAAGCAAGAATCATGTAGCTGTTAAAATATAGTTTTTTCCCTAAAAAAATCAATTTTTTCCCTAAATAAATCCATTTTTTCCCTATATAAATCCATTTTTTCCCTAAATAAACCAATTTTTCCCTAAATAAATCCTTTTTTCCCCTAAATAAATCCTTTTTTCCCCTAAATAAATCAATTTTTTCCCTAAATAAATCCATTTTTTCCCTATATAAATCCATTTTTTCCCTAAATAAATCCTGTTTTTTCCCCTAAATAAATCCTTTTTCCCCCTAAATAAATCCTTTTTTCCCCTAAATAAATCCACTTTTTTCCTTAAATAATGTCTTCTTTTTTCCCTGTATATATCCACTACCAGCCATGACAGGGCTAGCCAATGCTGACAGGTGTAGCAGCTGCAGGCAGCCGGCCTGAGCCATGATTGGAGGATAGTGGCTGAGGTTTCAGACTGAATGGCTGATGCTCTAGATGCAGCATTGCTCTGATTGGTCCTCATGTTCTGGCTGACTAACTGTGAGTTTCGTCTGTGACCAGCCTCGGACATACTGCAGGAAGCACCACACCGACCTGACCAACTCGACAACCAGGTTATCGTGACAGACCTTCAGGGCGGTAGGAGCTGGATCGGTCTGCACAGAAACCCATGGAAGTGGTCTGATGGGACCCCCTATTCCTACACGAACTAGAACAAAGCTAGCATCAGCGATGGCTCCAACAACCCCTGTGGGAGTCTACATAGAGGACGCCGGGAAGAGCACAGGTGTGACCACAGAATGTACTTCCTGTGCCAAACTGGTGAGTTTAAAAAACATATGACTGAATTCTTGAACAAATATCTGAATGCCTTCAATAAAAAAAGTATAAAAATGTGTCATTAAAACGTTTTCTTCTGTCACAGACCAAGAGAAGAAGAAGCAGCACGTGCTGAGGGTGAAGGTGACGCTGAAAGACTCGTCTATGAACCTGGAGGAGGAAGCAGACGCCATCTTGGTGCAGGTCTGAGGGATTTAGCTCCACCTGAACATCTGTAGCTTTTTCTACAACTGAAGCCAAAACCAAGAGAGAGCAGCACATTTAGAGGATTCCTCTTACAACAGCCCATCATTCCCTGCTTTACTCCAACAACTCAATGTTCTCTTCATCTATAACTGCCAACGAAGGCCAAGCAACACCCACCGATGGTTTCAGTCCTGGTTGTATCTCAGTAACTTTTTTGTTCCACTTAATAAGGAACTTTTCCCTTTCTTTTCCCTAAAAACCACCGTTTTATTCCCCTCAGCAAATCCAGTTTTTTACATTAATAAATCCTGCTTTCCCCCTAAATATAGACCGTTTTCCCTAAATGAGTCCTGTTTTTGATTCCCAGTTCCATCAGAGGCTGAAGGAGCACGGCCTGACTGAAGACATGAAGCTGACCTGGAGGAAACATCCGGATGGAAAGATCTTCAGACCTGAAAAAAAAAGAGAAAAGCAAGAACAAGGTCTGCCCCTGAGACTGCTGGTGCAGTCCTTCTGTGTTTCTGACGTTGAGCTACAATATTAGTTTCTTCTTCTGTGGTGTCAGGTTTGTGTTTCACTCTCAGGTGTAAATGTAAACCTCTGGTGGTGGTTTTATTTCTTTTCTTCTTCTGTCTGATGGTTCAGTTATGTAGAGCTTGTTAGAGGAGTGATTGGCTGGATGTGGATTATTCTCCATCCAGGCCGCCTGTAAGGGGGACCAGTGGAAATCTTCTAGTCCTATGGAGGGTCCATAAAGGTCTAATAAAGACAGTCCTAAAAACTAAAACTTCCTGTGGTTATTTAAAGATGAGAATGAATGGACGTTCATGAAGCCATTGCCATCAAACATCTTTAATTTCAGTCGTTTGGAGTGAATGATTATATTTTTCTATCGTGATTCTTCCTCAGCAGCGATGCTTCAGAGCATTGTTGGACTTTTACAGTTACAGGATGGTTGGTATTCAAATATTCATGAGAATTATCACAATGATTAATCTGAAGAGATAAAATGATTAATCCAGATTAATGTGGCATCATCCTGAAATCAGGGACCAACGACCAAAAAGGAGCAGAAATCTGTCTCTGAGTTAAGGGAAGAAACTGGATTTATTTAGGGGGAAAACTGGAATAGATTGGAATATTAAAACTGTGATTATCTCATAGATGTTGGTATTCAGATCTACTGAAGGTTCCAGAATGAGCACTGACCTTCTTATTACAGTGTACACAACAATCCCAGACAACTCCTCTTTCAGTCTGTAACAGGATTTATTCAACAAATCCATGTTATCAGTGGCACTAACTATTAGAACTAGGACCAAATAAACTGTTGGAGAGGAAACAGGATGGATGATGGTCTTTAAAAGGCTCATCAGTGAGGTTTCACACACAGGACTCTAAAGACGGTGGACAGTATGCAGACTCAGTATGTAGACTCCTCTGGTAGCTATGATTAAACACTAATGCTTGTAGAGGGGAAGGATATAAATGGACACAGCAAAGCAAATCAACAACACATAAGCAGACAACAGATCAGAGAAAGAAGCTTTCATGAATGAATATGAAACCTTCCTACAGCTAGTCCTGTCCTGGTCCAGGAGTGAGCAGAGGCCAGTCCTGATGATCCTTCCACGGTTCCAGCAAGTTCAAAGTCTTGTTGGATCCAGATCCAGCTTTAGGATGAGAGCAGGGCTCGTACTGTGGAGGTGGGAGGAGTTTTGGGTCCTTCCTCGGCTACAGGTGGGCTTCCTGCAGGACTCTGGGTGGCATTAAAGGAAAGGGCTCTCCTTTTTCACGTTTGTCTTAGAGCAGGGGTGTCAAACTTAAGCACAGCAGGGGCTGAATTCTGGATTTGGGTCCAACCTTTGGGCTGAACAAGGCCAACATTTAACCATAAACTGTCAACCTCATTTTCACCAGCAATGAATTATGGGAGAAAAAGTCTAAGCATGGATGATAAAAGTAAAAATGGAAAGTTTAAAGGCTAAAAATCTGAGATAAGAATTCAAACTTATTAGCTCAAAAGGCATTTAAAGTCAAAATCATGTTTTTAAAAGTCAAGCATAAAAGAAAGAGAGTTAAAATCACGATTTTAAGAGTAAAATATGAGACTAAAATTTAAAATCATATGTTTAAAAGGTCAAAATATGAGATAAAATTGAAAAACATTGGTTAAAAATGTCAAAGCCTGAGAAAAAAATAAACGAATTTTGAGTTTCACAGGTTAAAATATTATATAAGATTTAAAATTGAGGATACAAAAGGCCAAATTATGAGATAAAAGTCAAAGTAAGGAGCTAAAAATGTGAGAAAAAAATCGTGAGTTAAAGGTCAATGTATTACTTAAATTTTAAAATTGATGATCAAAAAAGGTAAAAAGATATGATAAAAAGTAAAAAATGTGAACTGAAAAAGTCAAATAAGAAATAAAAAGAAATAAAAAGTCAAAAAGTCAATAAAAAGTCACTTTGCCTGATAACTGTGGGACTCAAAACCAAGAATATGAAATGAAAACAGAACTTTATTTCCCACATTCCTGTTTTTTAATCGAATTATTTGAACTTTTTCTTATTTTTATGACAGAAGGTGGAGATTTTAAATCATCAGGTTAGGTTTACATGTTTAAACTGGAGGAAATCTGCAGATCAGTGGGACCGTTAGAATAAAAATATCTGATCTGGTGGGCCGGGTACAACTGTACCACGGGCCGGATTTGGCCCCCGAGCCTTGAGTTTGAAACGCCTGCCTTAGAGAAGGTCCTAACACACTGGGATCTGTCTGACTGACCATTATCAGACCTACAGACTGACAGGTTCTGGATCTGACAGACCGATGCACCCCAGTCTGTTTTAAAAGTACACTGACAGAGTCAAACTGACGGTGAATATCCGGGTCATGCTCTGTCCTCCTCTCCTGAAGTTCACTGTGATCGTTTACATAAGCAAAGGTGAGTTCTTCTCTGGACGATCTGCAAAGATTTAATTTACAATGAGCTTATCAGCGACCCGAATACAAGCAGACATGATGACGCTTCTGTTTTCTTGCAGCTTGTTAAGAATGCAGTAGAATAATTATACCAGTGTGAACTCTACACGGCTATTACGTTTTCATCAGAGTTAGCCTTCTGTCCAGAATCAGAGCCCTGATGGGGTTACCATGCTGTTCATACTGATACGTTTAGTCTCTGCAGATCATCCCTGCAGTCAGAGAGTAACGAGGAGGAGGCAGCATCTGGGAAACCATCGGCTTAAAACACAATAAAAGATCATAAATCTGTTATCTTGGTATCATCCAGACCACAGCGTGAGAGTGACCTACCCAGCATAAACTGGATCAGAGCAATCAATAAAATAAATCTACATAAATGTTAATGTTGTTTAAACACTGTTTGGAAATGTGCAAAGAAAATAAACAGAATAATGTTTGTGCAGGGGAAAACACTGAACTGGACATAAATGGACACAGAAAAGTAAATCAACAACAAGACAGCAGATGTAGCATGTGAAACCTTTCCTACAGCTAGTTCTGCCCAGGAAAAGCCTCTCTCTTTGATTATAGTTTGGAATCTGAGTTTGATTTTCAACAGTTTCAGAAGTGACCAGTCCATTTATGTTCCATCCACGGTTCCAGCAAGTTAAAAGTCTTGCAGGATCCAGATTCAGCTGCATCTGGAGGGCAGGGCTTGTACCGTCCTTCTGAGGCAGAAGAAGAGTTGTGTGTCCCTCTTCAGATTCTGGTGGGCTTTCTGCAGGACTTCTGTCTGGATGGACTGAAGAAGGGAAGAACTCTTATAACCGACCGGCTGGTTGCTGACTGTGATAAACCTTTAGCTGCAGCTGGAAACACAAGGCAACAGTGGAAGTCTGCTCTAATGCTTTGCAGGTGCCCTAACCCCTAACCCTAACCCTAACCCTGGAACGGCCCCTACAGAGCCTCCTCAGGTCTCCTCCAATCAGGGAGGAGAATGTGCCTTGCTGCAAGGGCTACTGGGACAATGAGTCTCTCAGTTAATGACTCTTTGCTTGAACAATCCACTCCAAAACTACAAAATCAGACCTCTGTGTTTGGCAGAAGGGACCAGACTCCTCTCAGGACTGACGACTGTCCTGGCCCGGGACAGTGTCTAACATTTCCACCCATCACTGAGGTACTGAAACCGTTAGGACTGGTTAACTTTAACACCAGAAGATATGAAGGCACACGGTGAGGTCAACTGATCAATAACATCTTTGATTTCTCTCACAGCTGATTGATCCAACATTGACAGGAAGAAGCAAAAATCATCTCCATGGAGGAGAGGACTTGGGTTTCATCTTCTTCTCAGGTTTGTGCATTTAATCTTCATTTTCTTCTGTGATGGACTCTTCTTAAGGGAGGTGGCTGCTAACTATCGAGGGTGCAGGAACGTCTCCATCTCCATCAGGACCGTCTACAACAGGACCTCCTTAAACAGGACCGTCTACAACAGGACCTCCTCAAACAGGACCGTCTACAACAGGACCGTCTCCAACAGGACCGTCTCCATCAGGACCGTCTCCAACAGGACCGTCTCCATCAGGACCAACTCCATCAGGACCAACTCCATCTCCATCAGGACCGTCTACAACAGGACCATCTCCATCAGGACCGTCTCCAACAGGACCATCAACAACAGGACCATCTCCATCAGGACCGTCTCCATCAGGACCAACTCCATCTCCATCAGGACCGTCTACAACAGGACCATCTCCATCAGGACCGTCTCCAAAAGGACCATCAACAACAGGACCATCTCCATCAGGACCATCTCGATCAGGACCGTCTCCATCAGGACTGTCTCCATCAGGACTGTCTCCAACAGGACCATCTCTAACAGGACCATCTCTACCTGGACCATCTCCATCAGGACCGTCTCCATCAGCACCATCTCCATCAGGACCATCTCCATCAGGACCATCTCTACCAGGACCATCTCCATCAGGGCCATCTCCATCAGGACCGTCTCTATCAGGACCGTCTCCATCTCCACCAGGACCATCTCTTTTAGGACCATCTCCATCAGGACAGACTCCATCAGGACAGACTCCATCTCCATCAGGACCATCTCCATCAGGACCGTCTCTATCAGGACCGTCTCCATCTCCACCAGGACCATCTCTTTTAGCATCGTCTCCATCAGGATCTCTGAGTCAGACCTTCCTTGTTCATCATCAGCAGTCATACAGTCACGGATGAAAGTATTGGCACCACTGGAATTTTTCCAGAAAATTCACCATTTCTCCCAGAAATTGTTGCAGTTACAAATGTTTTTGGTATACATGTGTTTATTTCCTTTATGTTTATTGGAACAACACAAAAAAAATCTGAAGAAAAAAGACGAAATTGACATAATTTTACACAAAACTCAAAAAATGGTCTGGACAAAATGATTGTCACCCTTTTTAAACTGTGGGTAAATCATTTTATTTCCAGCATGTGATGCTCATTTAAACTTACCTGTGGCAGTAACAGGTGCTGCAATCTAGAAATCACACCTGAAGCCAGTTAGAATGTCTAAAAGTTGACTCAGCCTTTGTGTTGTGTGTCTGTGTGTGTCACACCAAGCATGGAGAAGAGAAAGAGGAGCCCAGAACTGTCTGAGGACCTAAGAAGCAAAACTGTGGAAAAATCTGAACAATCTCAAGGTTAAAGACCATCTCCAGAGACCCTGAGATTCCTTTGTCCACTGTGTGTAATATAATCAAGAAGTTTATAACCATGGAGCTGTGGCTAATCTCCCTGGACGTGGACGGAAGAGAAAAACTGACAAAAGAATGCAACACAGGATAGTTGGAATGGTGGATAAACATCCTCAGTCAACTTCCACACAGATTCAGGCTGTCCTGCAGACTCAGGGTGCAAAAGTGTCAGCTGGGACCATACGTGGTCATCTGAATGAGATGAAGCGCTATGGCAGGAGACCCAGGAGAACCCCACTGCTGACAAAGAGACAGAAAAAAGCCAGACTGGAGTTTGCAAAAATGTTCCTGAGTAAGCCTCAATCCTTCTGGGAGAACATTTAGTGGACAGATGAGACTAAGGTAGAGCTTTTTGGAAAAGCACGTCATTCTACTGTTTACAGAAAACAGAATGAGGCCTACAAAGAAAAGAACACAGTACCTACAGTCAAACATGGAGGAGCTTCAAGGATGTTTGGGGTTGTTTTGCTGCCTCTGGCACTGGGTGCCTTGACTGTGTGCAAGAAATCATGAAATCTGAGACTATCAAAAGATTTTGGGCCACAATGTAGGGCCTAGTGTCAGAAAGCTGGGTCTGGGTCAGAGGTCATGGGTGTTCCAGCAGGACAATGACCCCAAACATACCTCAGAAAGCACCAAGAAATGGTTGGAGACAAAGCTGGAGAGTTCTGAAGAGGCCAGCAATGAGTCCAGATCTAAATCCCATTGAACACCTATGGAGAGATCTCAGAACTGCTGTTGAAGAAGCACCCTTCAAATCTGAGAGACCTGGAGCAGTTTGGAGAAGAAGAGTGGTCCAAAATTCCAGCTGAGAGGAGTAAGAAGCTTGTTGATGGTTATAGGAAGAGATTGGTTTCAGTTAGTTTTTCCCAAGAGAGTGAAACCAAATATTAGGTTGAGGGTGACAATAATTTTGTCCTGAGCATTTTTTGAGCTTGGTGTAAAATTATGTCAATGTTGTCTTTTTTCTTCAGATTTTTTTGTGTTCCAATGAACATAAAGGAAATAAGCACATGTATACCAAAACATTTGTAATTGCAACAATTTCTGTGAGAAATGATGAATTTTCTGGAAGAATCCCAGGGGTGCCAGTACTTTGGTCCATGACTGTATATATTTATTTTATTTTTCTTTACTCTTTTTAATCTATATGGGTGAGGGGGAACAAGGGTTAAAATGTCAAAATGAGAAAATGTGTATATATCTGTGCTCTCTAGTGGGCGGAGCTTCACCACACCTTCTCCTTCGTTCTTCTTCTGTGGCAAACAAATTTTCTGCAGACTGTGTCAGCAGGAGATCCTGTCTGGTGGACCTCATTTCCCTTTAGAGATTATGTGGGCTTTCTTGTCCTGTCCTTGGCTATGGAGAATGTAAATGTAGCTCATCTACCAGGTAAATCTGTAGAGAGGGTTCAGCCTTGTTTGTTTTGGTAAATAACTCAGATTAACTCAGTAATTATTCATTTTGGGGAAGAGGAAAACTCTAAACTTAAATTCAGAAAGACCCGAGCTTACAATATTATGCAACGACCTTTAACCCTTGTAAAATCACCTTGTCATAGGAAAATACACTGGAACTGTGCCAAGGTTGTTTCTGGGGTGTCTGCAAAGGGATTGGTCAGAACGTGAAACTGTCTGGGACAGAAACCGGTCTACGGGCCAAGGTGGTTTCTGGCATATAAAAATAAAACAATAAACAGAGAGGACCCGGGTTTGTGTCTGCTGTGGGTCTTATTTGCTGGTTTTTTTTGTCATCTTTAACATTTTTTGTTGAAAATGTTTCCATCATGTTTCTTTTCTCCTCTGCAGCTTCACCACACCGTCTCCTCATATTTTCTGTGTGAAGCAGTTTGCATTGCCTTGCTGCTGAAATGTGCGATACAGATAAACTTGCCTTGCTGATACTGGAACCAGAACAACATTGAACAGATTCAACTGAAGCAGAATGATTTAGAAAAAACGCCCAGTTTGCAATTATTTTTAAAATCCGGGGCTAAGCCCAAACAAAGATGGCTGGGGGGGAGGGGGTTAGCCGTCCCTACATTTGTGTTTTAATCAGAAACCCTGGATGGGATGCAGATTGAATGTGTATCCTCCTCCAGATATCTTAATCGATGACACTCTCACTTTGACTCCTCACATTCAGCAGCTTGTAAAGAGGTTAAAGCTACAGTTGGGTTTTTATGCCTTTCCTTTGGAGCCAGAAAGAAACTTGTTGCTGCTACTTTTCTGTCTGTGCTTGATTACGGTGATGTTTTAATCGTGCATGCCTCTGCTCAACGCCTGCACGCGCTGGATGCTGTGTGTCATGGGGCTTTGAGGTTCATCACTGGTTTTAAAGCGATCACTCATCACTGCTTGCTTTATTCTAGTGTTGGGTGGTCATCCTCGTCTTCAGGCAGACTAAAACACTGGTACTTTTTCATTTATAAGAGTCCCCTAGGTCTGCTTCCCTCTTATCTCCTCATCTATGTTGTACAGAAAAATTCAGGAACTCGTGATCTTCGTTCACAGGATCTTATTTTATCGTCTGTCCCGACGGTCAGGACTGAGCTTGGGAGGAAGGCTTTTAAGTTTGCTGCTCCCTCTAGCTGGAACGACCTCTGAAAGACTTAAAACCTGGAGAGCTGTGCTCACTGGATGCTTTTAAACGAATCTTGATTGATCTGGAGGCAGATGC